>NW_027131634.1:0-2666 GCF_026122565.2 Emydura macquarii macquarii | reverse complement strand
TGCTTCTACACTTGCTTTGTTATCAAAGCCAATGTGGCATCAAAGCCAATATGGCAAACAACAAGGGTTCCGCGGTACTCTAAAGACTTTAGTCTTTAGAGTGCCCTTGAACCCTCGTTACAAAGCAATGTAGATGCTTCTACACTTTGAGCTTTTGTTATCAAAGTCAACATGGCAAAATCAACGAGGGTTCTGCGGCACTTTAGTCTTTAGAGTGCCGCAGAACCCTCGTTGCCATGAACAATGTAGATGCTTCTACACTTTGAGCTTTTGTTATCCAAGCCAATATGGCAAAAACAATGAGGGTTCTGCGGTAATTTAGTCTTCAGAGTGCCGCAGACACCTCGTAGCCGAAAACAATGTAGATGCTTCTACACTTTGAGCTTTTGTTATCAAAGCCAATATGGCAAAAACAACGAGGGTTCCGTTGCACTCTAAAGACTTTAGTCTTTAGAGTGCCACGGAACACTCGTTGCCGAAAACAATGTAGATGCTTCTACACTTTGAGCTTTTGTTATCAAAGCCCATGTGGCATCAAAGCCAGTATGGCAAAAACAACGAGGGTTCCGCGACACTCTAAAGACTTTATTCTTTAGAGTGCCACGGAACCCTCGTTGCCGAGAACAATGTAGATGCTTCTACACTTTGAGTTTTTGTTATCAAAGCCAATATGGCAAAAACAACGAGGGTTCCGCGGCACTCTAAAGACTTTAGTCTTTAGAGTGCCACGGAAGACCCTCGTTACCGAGAACAATGTAGATGCTTCTACACTTTGAGTTTTTGTTATCAAAGCCAATATGGCAAAAACAACGAGGGTTCCGCGGCAGTCTAAAGACTCTAGTCTTTAGTATGCCACAAAACCTCTTTGCGGAAAACAATGTAGATGCTTCTACACTTTGAGCTTTTGTTATCAAAGCCAATATGGCAAAAACAACGAGGGTTCCGCGGCACTCTAAAGACTAAAGCGGAAAACAATTTAGATGCTTCTACACTTTGAGCTTTTGTTATCAAAACCAATGTGGCATCAAAGCCAATATGGCAAAAACAACGAGGATTCCGCGGCACTCTAAAGAGTCTTTAGAGTGCCGCGTAACCCTCGTTGCCGAAAACAATGTAGATGCTTGTACACTTTGAGCTTTTGTTATCAAAGCCAATGTGGCATCAAAGCCAGTATGGCAAAAACAACAAGGTTTCCGCGACACTCTAAAGACTTTAGTCTTTAGAGTGACGCGGAACCCTCGTTGCCGAAAACAATGTAGATGCTTCTACATTTTGAGCTTTTGTTATCAAAGCCAATATGGCATCAAAGCCAATATGGCAAAAACAACGAGGGTTCCGCGGCACTCTAAAGACTTTAGTCTTTAGAGTGCCAGCGAACCCTCGTTGCCGAAAACAATGTAGATGCTTCTGCACTTTGAGCTTTTGTTATCAAAGCCAATATGGCAAAAACAACGAGGGTTCTGCGGCACTCTAAAGACTTTATTGTTTAGAGTGCCGCGGAACCCTCATTGCCGAGTACAATGTAGATGCTTCTACACTTTGAGCTTTTGTTATCAAAGCCATTATGGCAAAAACAACGAGGGTTCCGTTGCACTCTAAAGACTTTAGTCTTTAGAGTGCCACGGAACGCTCGTTGCCGAAAACAATGTAGATGCTTCTACACTGTGAGCTTTTGTTATCAAAGCCAATATGGCAAAAACAACGAGGGTTCCGCGGCACTCTAAAGACTTTAGTCTTTAGAATGCCACAAACCCTCGTTGCGGAAAACAATGTAGATGCTTCTACACTTTGAGCTTTTTTTATCAAAGCCAATATGGCAAAAACAATGATGGTTCCGCGGCACTCTAAAGACAAAAGCCGAAAACAATTTAGATGCTTCTACACTTTGAGCTTTTGTTATCAAAGCCAATGTGGCATCAAAGCCAGTATGGCAAAAACAACGAGGGTTCGCACCACTCTAAAGACTTTAGTCTTTAGAGTGCCGCGGAACCCTCGTTGCCGAAAACAATGTAGATGCTTCTACACTTTGAGCTTTTGTTATCAAAGCCAATATGGCAAAAACAACGAGTCTTTAGTCTTTAGAGTGCCGCGGAACCCTCGTTGCCGAAAACAATGTAGATGCTTCTACACTTTGAGCTTTTGTTATCAAAGCCAATATGGCAAAAACAACGAGGGTTCTGCGGCACTCTAAAGACTTTAGTCTTTAGAGTGCCATGCGGAACCCTCGTTGCCGAAAACAATGTAGATGCTTCTACACTTTGAGCTTTTGTTTTCAAAGCCAATATGGCAAAAACAACAAGGGTTCAGCGGCGCTCTAGTCTTTAGAGTACCGCGGAACCCTCGTAGCCGAAAACAATGTAGATGCTTCTACACTTTGAGCTTTTGTTATCAAAGCCAATATGGCAAAAACAACGAGGGTTCCACGGCACTCTAAAGACTTTATTGTTTAGAGTGCCGCGGAACCCTCGTTGCAGAAAACAATGTAGATGCTTCTACATTTTGAGCTTTTGTTATCAAAGCCAATGTGGCATCAAATCTAATATGGAAAAAACAACGAGGGTTCCGCGACACTTAGTCTTTAGAGTGCCGCGGAACCCTCGTTGCCGAAAACAATGTAGATGCTTCTACACTTTGAGCTTTTGTTATAAAAGTCAAAACGGCAAAAT
>NW_027131633.1:0-2684 GCF_026122565.2 Emydura macquarii macquarii | reverse complement strand
AAATAATCAAGTTAGTCTATAAGTTTTCAAACTAAAATTATGCATCTAAATTCATATTTACATCCCTAAATCATATGACTTGATTTGCAGAAATATGGAACATCCATAATTTCCACTGAGAGCCACGTGTATTCAACCCCTTTGAAAATTAGGCCACTTGGATGTTAGTACTTAACTCTAGGCATCTGTGTGTAAAAACATAGGCGGTAAATAACGGACCAGTGAAATGAAAACCTGTTCATAGAATAGACCAAGAGATTGTGTCCCAACATTATTTCTGGGGGCGTGTACTGCAACTGTATCATTTCTGGAGTCATTTTATATCAATAATTATGTTCATTTTGTGATTTAGAAAACCATTTCACTAGTAAAGTTCAACTCTCCTACTCCCCACAGACACACCTGATGGTGTCATATGTAAAGAACATGCTCTCAATTAAACAGGCAGAGTAGGAAGGGGTTTTTGTTGTTGTTGTTTTTTTTAAACATGAACATACCGATTAATATTCGGAATTAACAAAAACATCACTTCTGCATTCCTAAATGAAGATGCTTTGCATATTTACATCAGACTGTTCTCTTCCGTGTTACTCTAAGTAGTTATAAATGCTCTTTTACTCTTAATCAATCAGTCCTAAGCAGCCTGCATCAAGACCATCTCACAGGGACATCTCATCTTGCCCTCGGCCCAGATTTAAACTACAACCTTCTGTCAGTATAACTACGACGTGCAGAGATGTGGAAAATCTACATCCCTGAGCGACATAGTTATCCCAACATAACTCTTGCTGTCGACAGGATGGCATCTCCCTTCAACATAGCTACCGCCTCTTGGGAAGGTGGAGTATCTACACCAAATGCAGAAACCCTCCCATCAGCACAGGTAGCGTCTACACTAAGCGCTACAGTGTTATGGATCTAGGAAAGAAATACTCAGTTATGGCTTCATTCGGCCTAGCTAGATCCAATGTTATTGACATTAAGCTGAATCAATAACATTATGGAGTCAAATAATTATTGGTTCTAATGTTACTGACATTATTCTTAAGCCAACAACATCATGATTTGGCATTCAGAAAGCAGTGCATTCAAAAATAAATATATTATAATATGCTTTATTTTTACTATATTAATTTACACGGCCCTTTTTGTGTGTGGCAATTTCATACTCCAACGGGCACATTGTGATGATTCAGTCTTCCACATGCCTAGCTTTAGGACAAAAGGACACCATAAACTGTAAAGCCAATACAAGCACCAGCACTTGTTTAGCCTTGGTACCAACAAAAATCAGGCCATTAGCTCTCAAGAGTTTCTTACCTAATCTGCTGCCTCCCTGCTGTCTGGGGTCCCTGCCTGGTTCAGTGGGCCTGGCACTGATTTCATTCTTACAATCAGCAGCACTGAAGATGAAGATGCAGGAGATTATTACTGTCAAGGAGGCTATAGCTCCTCTCTACCAGTGATACAGACACACACACAGAACTCCCTGTACTATTCCATTGCCTTTACTCTGTCAATCAGCTGCTTCATGGACAGACTCACAGTGCCAGTGTCATCTTGGAATCTTACAATTTTCAAGACAAACAAATTTTCCAAAACAAAAATACACCGAGGAAGTAATACTGGGGGTTACAGTAGAAATTAGTTGCACTCTTCACTATGGAGATGTTGTTGTGTCTCCTTAATAAATACCATTTTAGGTGAACTCCTCTATGATAGCCCCACAGATGGAGATCAAAGATGTGGGACAAGGAAACACACACTTTTGTATTAGGATCACAGTAAAAATCCACGGGACTGCATCATGTGGGTTACAGATAATCATCTCGTCCAAGCCCTGATTCTCTTGTTTTCACAGTTTGATTCAATTCACAACCCGTATACAAAACATTACTGCAATGGTCCCAGTTCTACAATTTATACTAGCGTCACCGTAGTGTTTTGGATCAGTGCTGTAAAGATGTATTATAAGGGCAACTTTCTCACTTTCTCTTGGTTTATACACCAGGCCTGTTACTGTTAATACATTTTTTTAAAAAGGAAATTATGTTGCTAGATCAATTAAAATACACTGAGAAATCAAACATAAATTCACTTCCATATCTATTCTTATACAGGTAAATGAACCTTTGAGAGCATTAAAAAGCTATTCTCTTCACACATCTTCCACTACAGAATGTCATTACTGAAATGTACTTTTGGTGGAGTTATGAATATTTGAATTGTTTGTTCACACAATACAGTATTTCCTTGCAGTGAGCTCTACCCCACTACACCGTGCAGAGGAAACAGCCATTTACAGAACAGCTGCATCGCAGATCTAACCTCTGTAAACACGCTGAAATTCCACACAACTGACACTAGATGGCCACATTGAGCTATCTTTCCAATGGGAGGAGCTCGGAGCACCATGCTTAAAAGTCAAACTTCCAATCTCTAGGAATGAAAATAATGGTCTATTTTTGCCTTTTGCACAGAACACAGGAAGCACTGCTACAGGGCTCAGAAATTACCTAATGGGACACTAGCCTATTCCTCTGTCCTTTTGGGATTTTAATGGCAACGAGGTCTGGAGATTATGGGATAAATTCCCCACAACTCTTGCATCTCTATAAGGTCTTTGAGGTGATGACTAAGGAAGGGAAGGGTTAGCCACCCTGCGCAGATCCCCATTGCATGCT
>NW_027131632.1:0-2659 GCF_026122565.2 Emydura macquarii macquarii | reverse complement strand
TAGTCCGAAATCCTCTACAACAGCCACTGAGCAGAGGAGCCATCCTGGATCTGAAACAACTGCCACCCAGAGGCCCTCTACCACATCCGCAGAGCACATGAGCGCCACAGTGGTTGAGACAACGGTTAGTCCGAGATCCTCTACAACAGCCACTGAGCAACGAGCCATCCTGGATCTGAAACAACCGTCACCAAGAAACCCTCCACGAGAGACACAGAACAGTCGAGCGCTCCCGTGGTTGAGACAACGGTTAGTCCGAGATCCTCAATGCAGCCACTGAGCAGACGAGCCATCCCGGATCTGAAACAACCGTCACCAAGAAACCCTCCACGACAGCCGCAGAACAGACAAGCGCCCCGGTGGTTGAGACAACAGTTAGTCTGAAATCCTCTACAACAGCCACTGAGCAGAGGAGCCATCCTGGATCTGAAACAACTGCCACCCAGAGGCACTCTACCGCAGCCACAGAACACACGAGTGCCACAGTGGTTGAGACAACGACAACTGTTAGTCCGAGATCTTCTACAAAAGCCACTGAGCAGAGGAGCCATACTGGATCTGAAACAACCATCACCAAGAAACCCTCCACGACAGCCGCAGAACAGACACGCGCCCCGGTGGTTGAAACTAGTCTGAGATCCTCTACAACAGCCAATGAGCAGAAGAGCCATCCTGGATCTGAAACAACCGCCAGCCAGAGGCCCTCCACGAGAGCCGCAGAACAGACAGGCGCCCCGGTGGTTGAGACAACTGTTAGTACGAGATCCTCTACAACAGCCACTGAGCAGACGAGCCATCCTGGATCTGAAACAACCGTCACCCAGAGGCACTCTACCGCAGCCACAGAACACATGAGTGCCACAGTGGTTGAGACAAGTCTTAGTCCGAGATCCTCTACAACAGCCACTGAGCAGAGGAGCCATCCTGGATCTGAAAGAACCGCCACCCAGAGGCCCTCCACGGATCCGGTGGCTGAGACACTGTTAGTCCGAGATCCTCTACAACAGCCACTGAGCAGAGGAGCCGTCCTGGATCTGAAACAACCGCCACCCAGAAGCCCTCTACCACAGCCGCAGAACACACGAGCGCCCCAGTGGTTGAAACTAGTCCGAGATCCTCTACACCAGCCAGAGATGAGACGAGCCATCCTGGAAGTGAGTCAATTGCCACACACAGACCCTCCACGACAGCTCCAGAGCAGACGAGTGCCCCGGTGGTTGGGACAAGAACTACCCAGAGATCGTCTACAACAGCAACAGAGCAGGTGAGCGGCCCCATATCTCAGTCATCAGCCACACAGAGACCCTCGACGACATCCGCAGAGCACACGAGGTCCTCGGTGGTTGTGTCAACAGTTAGTCTGCGATCCTCTACAACAGCACGAGATGAGACGAGCCGTCCTGGAAGTGAGTCAACTACCACACAGGGACCCTCCACCACAGCTACAGAGAAGACGAGTGCCCCGGTGGTTGGGACAACAGCTACCCAGAGATCATCTACAACAGCAACAGAGCAGATGAGCAGCCCCATATCTCAATCAACAGCCACCCAGAGATCCTCCATGACAGCCGCAGAACAGACGAGCGCCACGGTGGTTGAGACAACGGTTATTTCGAGATCCTCTACAACAGCCACTGAGCAGACGAGCCATCCTGGATCTGAAACAACCGTCACCAAGAAACCCTCCACGAGAGACACAGAACAGTCGAGCGCTCCGGTGGTTGAGACAACGGTTAGTCCGAGATCCTCTACAACAGCCACTGAGCAGACGAGCCATCCCGGATCTGAAACAACCGTCACCAAGAAACCCTCCACGAGAGACACAGAACAGTCGAGCACTACAGTGGTTGAGACAATAGTTAGTCCGAAATCCTCTACAACAGCCACTGAGCAGAGGAGCCATCCTGGATCTGAAACAACCGCCACGCAGAGGCCCTCCACGACAGCCGCAGAACAGACACGCGCCCCGGTGGTTGAGACAACAGTTAGTCTGAAATCCTCTACAACAGCCCCTGAGCAGACGACCCATCCTGGATCTGAAACAACCATCAACCAGAGGTACTCTACCGCAGCCACAGAACACACGAGTGCCACAGTGGTTGAGACAACGACAACTGTTAGTCCGAGATTTTCTACAAAAGCCACTGTGAAGAGGAGCCATACTGGATCTGAAACAAGCGCCACCCAGAGGCCCTCCACGACAGCCGCAGAAAAGACACGCGCCCCGGTGGTTGAAACTAGTCTGAGATCCGCCAATGAGCAGAAGAGCCATCCTGGATCTGAAACAACCGTCACCCAGAGGCACTCTACCGCAGCCACAGAACACACGAGCGCCCCAGTGGTTGAAACTAGTCCGAGATCCTCTACACCAGCCAGAGATGAGACGAGCCATCCTGGAAAGTGAGTCAATTGCCACACACAGACCCTCCACGACAGCTCCAGAGCAGACGAGTGCCCCGGTGGTTGGGACAAGAACTACCCAGAGATCGTCTACAACAGCAACAGAGCAGGTGGAGCGGCCGCATATCTCAAATATCAGCCACACAGAGACTGACCATCCGCAGAGCACACGAGGTCCTCGGTGGTTGTGTCAACAGTTAGTCTGCGATCTCTACAACAGCACGAGATGAGACGAGCCGTCCTGGAAGTGAGTCAACTA
>NW_027131631.1:0-2638 GCF_026122565.2 Emydura macquarii macquarii | reverse complement strand
GGTGGGCTGGGCTGGTCCTGGGCTCGAGCTGTGCTGGGGTTGGGCTCGAGCCTGGATGGAGCTGGAGCAGGGGCTGGAGCGGGGCGTGGGTTGTTCTGGAACTGGCCTGAGATTGGATGGGCTGGGGCTTCGCTGGAGCTGGGTTCGGCTGGAACTGGGCTGGGGCTGGGATGGAGGTGTGCTGGAGCTGTGCGGAGGTGGGCTTGGGTGGTCCTGGGCTGGAGCTGTGCTGGGGCTGGGCTAGAGGTGTTGCTCGAGCTGGGGCTGCAGCTAGGCGGTTCTTGGGCTGTTCTGGAGCTGGGCTGGATCTCGGCTGGGCTGGAGCTGTGCTGGAGCTGTGCTGGACTGGGGATGGGCTGGGGATGCTCTGGCCTTAGTTTGGGATGGAGCTTGTCTGGAGGGTGGATGGAACTGGGGCTGGAGCTGGATTTGGGCTGGAGCTGGGCTGGGGCTGGGCACGAGCGTGGATGGAGTTGCGGCTGGGGCTTGGGCTGGGATGGAGGTTGGCTAGAGGTGGGGCTGGAGCTGGGCTGGGCAGCAGGTAGGCTGGGCTGGAGCTGGGAATGGAACTGGGGTTGGAGCTGGGATGGGCTGGGGCTTCGCTGGTACTGGGTTGGGCTTGAGGTGGGCTGGGCTGGAGATGGGCTGGAGCTGTGCTGGGCTTGGGCTGGGCTGGAGCTGGGCAGGGCTGGGCTGCAGCTAGGCTGGGCTGGAGATGGGCTGGAGCTGTGATGGGGCTGGGCTAGAGGTTGGGATGGAGCTGGGGCTGCAGCTAGGCACTTCTTGGGCTGTTCTGGAGCTGGGCTAAATCTCGGCTAGTCTGGAGCTCCGCTGGTGGTGGACTGGGTCTGGGCTGGGGATGGTCTGGCCTTGGGTTGGGCTGGATCTTGTCTGAAGCGTGAATGGAACTGGGGCTGGAGCTGGATTTGGGCTGGAGCTGGGCTGGGGCTGGGCACGAGCGTGGATGGAGTTGCGGCTGGGCTTGGGCTGGGATGGAGGTTGGCTAGAGGTGGGGCTGGAGCTGGCCTGGGCAGCAGGTAGGCTGGGCTGGAGATGGGCTGGGGCTGGGTTAGAGGTGTTGCTCGAGCTGGGGCTGCAGCTAGGCTGTTCTGGAGCTGGGCTGGATCTCGGCTGTGCTGGAGCTGTGCTGGAGCTGGGCAGGGCTGGGCTGCAGCTAGGCTGGGCTGGAGATGGGCTGGAGCTGTGGTGGACTGGGTCTGGGCTGGGGATGGTCTGGCCTTGGGTTGGGCTGGATCTTGTCTGAAGCGTGAATGGAACTGGGGCTGGAGCTGGATTTGGGCTTGACTTGGGCTGGGCTGTGTCTGTGCTGGACCTGGGTTGGATCGGGGTTGGAGGTGGGCTTGGCTGGTCCTGGGCTAGAGATGTGCTGAGACTGGGCTGGAGCGTAGATCGAGCTGGAACTTGGGCTGGAGCGGGGCGTGGTCTGTTCTGGAGTTGGCCTGAGATTAGATGGGCTGGGGCTTCACTGGCGCTGGGTTCGGCTGGAGCTGGGCTGGACTTAGGCTGGGATGGAGGGGTGCTGGAGCTGTGCTGGACTGGGTTTGGGCTGGGGCTGGGCTGGGGCTGGGCACGAGCGTGGATGGTGTTGCGGCTGGGGCTGGGCTTGGGCTGGAATGGAGGTTGGCTAGAGGTTGGGCTGGAGCTGGGCTGGCGCTGTGGTGGACTGTGTCTGGGCTGGGGATGGTCTGGCCTTGGGTTGGGATGGATCTTGTCTGAAGCGTGAATGGAACTCGGGCTGGAACTGGATTTAGCTGGAGTTGAGCTGGGCTGTGGCTGTGCTAGAGATGGGCTGGATCGGGGTTGGAGGTGGGCTTGGCTGGTCCTGGGCTGGAGCTGTGCTGGGTCTGGGCTGGAGGTTGGGCTGGAGCTGGGGCTGGAGCTAAGCACTTCTTGGGCTGTTCTGGAGCTGGGCTAAATCTCGGCTGGTCTGGAGCTCGGCTAGAGCTGTGGTGGACTGGGTCTGGGTTGGGGATGGTCTAGCTTTGGGTTGGGCTGGATCTTGTCTGAAACGTGAATGGAACTGGGGCTGGAGCTGGATTTTGGCTGGACTTGGGCTGGGCTGTGTCTGTGCTGGACCTGGGCTGGATCGGGGCTGGAGGTGGGCTTGGGTGCTCCTGGGCTGGAGCTGTGCTGGGGCTGGGTTCGGCTGGAACTGGCCTGGGATTAGGCTGGGATGGAGGTGTGCTGGAGCTGTGCTGGACTGGGGCTGGGCTGGGGCTGGGCAGTAGCTGGGCTGGAGCTTTGCTGTAATGGGGCTGTGCAGGAGCTGGGCTGGATCGGGGCTGGAGGTGGGCTTGGGTGGTCCTGGGCTGGAGCTGTGCTGGGGCTGGGCTAGAAGTGTAGCTCGAGCTGGGGCTGCAGCTAGGCGGTTCTTTGGCTGTTTTGGAGCTGGGCTGAATCTCGGCTGGGCTGGAGCTGTGCTGGACTGGGGATGGGCTGGGGATGCTCTGGCCTTAGTTTGGGATAGAGCTTGCCTGGAGGGTGGATGGAACTGGGGCTGGAGCTGGATTTGGGCTGGAGCTGGGCTGGGGCTGGGCACGAGCGTGGATGGAGTTGCGGCTGGGGCTGGGCTTGGGCTGGGATGGAGGTTGGCTAGAGGTGGGGCTGGAGCTGGGCT
>NW_027131630.1:0-2629 GCF_026122565.2 Emydura macquarii macquarii | reverse complement strand
GACACTGACTGATCTCACCTGCTGGGTGTTTATTTAGCACCTTCACTCTCCCGTCTGCTTCCTGGGCCTCTGCCACAGCTGGGCTCTCTGGTTACAGGCACTGCAGAGGTTGGGACAGGTCTGCCTGGGAGCAGACTGCTGTCCTTGGGGGATCTTAGCCCCAGGCCAACGTTAGGTCCTTCTCCTCCTGATCTCCTACTTACCCACAACCAGGGTGAGATGGTCAGATCCTTAAACCAAGGGTGTTGGTTCTTTAAACAGATTTACACAATATATTTGCACACACAATGTTTTTATTTTACTGAATGTTATTAAACCAAAACCTTTTTTTATAACCCTGTTACTTTTTGAACATTTTACGTTTTTTAATTATTTAATTCCTTTAACTTTTGTAGTATTAATTTTTACCAAAACTATTTTTTAACTTTTTAAAAAAGTTATTTACTTTTGCCTTTTATTGACTATATTTAAACTTTATTATATTATTTTTGGCTGCCATAACTTTTAACATTTAAAGTGTATCCAAAATTTATTTTATTAAAATTTCAGAAAAACAGAAGTGCAAGTATGGGGGGAGGGGAAGGGGGAAGCAACTAATTAGCCTTGTAAGATTATTTTAAGGTACAGGCTAACATCAACATTCTTTAACAGTTTAATTAGGGATTCACAATGGCGATGATTAGCAGGTGCTCTGCCCTGTTCCAGGGTCAGTCTTTTTGAGATTGCAATGCCTGCATTACTTAAATACACTTTTTACTTTTGCTTACACTACTTGGCAGCAGGCCTATTTTTACTTTGCATGCATTCTTCTATTAGCCCCCAATTACCGGCTCTGTTACCCAGGGCATCTTGAACGGCTTCTTTAAAGTTAGTGCATGCACGGGTCATTTCAATTTCTGATTCAAATTTAACAGAGGCCCAAGTGTCCCTTTGAAGGGATTTTGGCCCATGAGAGGTCGGGGTATTTGGCTTTAGTTAGGATATGGAGATCCCAGGGATGCAGTAAGTTGTGACCATTTGACTTATCCTTTTTTAAATTATTAAATTAAAATATTCTTGGGCTTTAGATCCAGGAGATCTTTTAATAAACCCTCATTTCCTCTGTGCTAAGAGGAATGTACTTTGAGCAGCTCTGTTAGCTCCCTGTGCGGTCCATCTCGTGGTTACTTGGAGTGGGGCCAGTAGGGAGCGCTGGCTCTAGATTCTGGATTAAAGGGAGGAGGGGAGGAGGAGGAGACCCATTATTCTGACTTTCCTTCATGTGTGCCAGTTTTCACTTCTGGATTTGTTTTATAAGGTGTTCCTAATTAATTTCATTTTGGTTATTATTAGTCTTATTGTTTGAACCAGAATTGGTAGGATCATCCCTTTGCTGTATAATAGCAGCAGTATGGCTTGCCGGAGGTTGCACGTATTCTTTTACTTTAACTTTTAGGGCATTGTTCTCTGCTTGGAGTTCATTTTAGTTTATGGTTCAGCCTTGCCTTTTGATTCAGTTTTGATGTAGAGCCTTTTGAAGTTCCTTTGACTCTTTTATACTTACAGTAAAGTATTACAACTTCTTCTCTGATTTTCTTTTTGTTTGACCAGACCACCAAAACAAACTGTCTTTACACTTTCACTGTTATTTTTATTCACTTTCTGAACTTTCTCATGCTTTCCTTTTAGAAACTCAATGATTCTCTCTCCCGTAGAAGGTACCACTATGAGAAGTTCTGGGAGCAAGTCGTGACATTGTCACCCAACTTCCTAAAACCCACATAAATGGCGTTTCAGGGGAACCAGCCAAGCACACCCTTGTACTCAGCACTACTGAAGCACACTCTGGTGCTCAGTACTTGGCATGGCAGCCTTCGCCGAAGCGATCCCTGCAACCCAGAAACGTGGCCAAAACTACAATTCTTAAAATCTAAACACCCAATTCTGTTCAGTCCTCTTATCTGTGCACCTTATATGTGGTTCGTCTAAAACGGGGTGCAAAGGGGTATCTCGGGGAGTCCCAGACCAAGATGTGCTGCCTGGTCTAAGGGGCCTGAATGCAGCCAGAGGAGGCCACTGACTCCAACAGGGAAACTAACCAGCATCAGACAAGTAACAGGCAGAAGCAGTGCCAGCCTCACACAGCCAAAATCTGGATGCCCCTTCTCCCAGCTGGCCCAGGGCAGGGTGTGCTGACAGGGGCAGCCCTCAGGAGGTGGGTGACATTGCACTGCATGGAGAGAGAGGTGCAGAGACGCTTTCTCTGACTGACATGGGCTCTTGGTCTCTGCCACTTTCACTCTCCGACTCCTGCGCTGGAACAATGCCCAGATGGGAAGAGCAGAAGGTGCGAGGAATATGGCCATACTCCTGTAGGGGCAGGGACAGAGGAAAATGTTTCCTCCCATGCACGTAGCCCAGGGGTTGGGAAAGACACCCCAAGAACGCCTTGCCTGAGCCTGGGGCTCTGAATCCAGCCCATACCTGGCAGGACAGCACTGCCTGACCACTAGAGTCAGACTGAGTCTGACCAGACCACTGATCAGACCCGGCCTGCAGGAGCCCAGGCTGTCCTCACCACCCAAATTGTTCTACGGGGCTGCCCTCACCACCCAGGGGTGGGAAACCCCAACGTGCAGCCCTGGTGGCT
>NW_027131629.1:0-2687 GCF_026122565.2 Emydura macquarii macquarii | reverse complement strand
CAACAAGAGTTCGGCGGCACTCTAAAGACTTTAGTCTTTAGAGTCCCGCGGAACTCTCGTTGACGAAAACAATGGAGATGCTTCTACACTTTGAGCTTTTGGTATCAAAGCCAATATGGCAAAAACAACGAGGGTTCCACTGCACTTTAGTCTTTAGAGTGCCGCGGAACCCTCGTTGCCGAAAACAATGTAGATGCTTCTACACTTTGAGCTTTTGTTATCAAAGCCAATATGGCAAAACAAAGAGGGTTCGGCGGCACTTTTGTCTTTAGAGTGCCTCGGAACCCTCGTTGCCGAAAACAATGTAGATGCTTCTACACTTTGAGCTTTTGTTATCAAAGCCAATATGGCAAAAACAACGAGGGTTCCGGCACTTTAGTCTTTAGAGTGCCGCGGAACCCTCGTTGCCGAAAACAATGTAGATGCTTCTACACTTTGAGCTTTTGTTATCAAAGCCAATATGGCAAAAACAACGAGGGTTCTGCGGCACAATACACTATAGAGTGCCGCGGAACCCTCGTTGCCGAAAACAATGTAGATGCTTCTACACTTTGAGCTTTTGTTATCAAAGCCAATATGGCAAAAACAACGAGGGTTCTGCGGCACTTTAGTCTTTAGAGTGCCGCGGAACCCTCGTTGCCGAAAACAATGTAGATGCTTCTACACTTTGAGCTTTTACTATCAAAGCCAATATGGCAAAAACAACGAGGGTTCCGCGGCACTCTAAAGACTTTAGTCTTTAGAGTGCCGCGGAACCTCGTTGCCAAAACAATGTAGATGCTTCTACACTTTGAGCTTTTGTTATCAAAGCCAATACGGCAAAAACAACGAGGGTTCCGCGGCACTATAAAGACTTTAGTCTTTAGAGTGCCGCGGAACCCTCGTTGCCGAAAACAATGTAGATGCTTCTACACTTTGAGCTTTTGTTATCAAAGCCAATATGGAAAAAACAATGAGGGTTCCGCGACACTTTAGTCTTTAGAGTGCCGCGGAACCCACGTTGCCGAGAACAATGTAGATGCTTCTACACTTTGAGCTTTTGTTATCAAAGCCAATATGGCAAAAACAATGAGGGTTCCGCGACACTTTAGTCTTTAGAGTGCCGCGGAACCTTCGTTGCCGAGAACAATGTAGATCCTTCTACACCTTGAGCTTTTGTTATCAAAGCCAATATGGCAAAAACAACGAGGGTTCTGCGGCACTTTAGTCTTTAGAGTGCCGCGGAACCCTCGTTGCCGAAAACAATGTAGATGCTTCTACACTTTGAGCTTTTGTTATCAAAGCCAATACGGCAAAAACAACGAGGGTTCCGCGGCACTCTAAAGACTTTGGTCTTTAGAGTGTCGCGGAACCCTCGTTGCCGAAAACAATGTAGATGCTTCTACACTTTGAGCTTTTACTATCAAAGCCAATACGGCAAAAACAACGAGGGTTCCGCGGTACTCTAAAGACTTTAGTCTTTAGAGTGTCGCGGAACCCTCGTTGCCGAGAACAATGTAGATGCTTCTACACTTTGAGCTTTTGTTATCAAAGCCAATATGGCAAAAACAATGAGGGTTCCGCGACACTTTAGTCTTTAGAGTGCCGCGGAACCCACGTTGCCGAGAACAATGTAGATGCTTCTACACTTTGAGCTTTTGTTATCAAAGCCAATATGGCAAAAACAATGAGGGTTCCGCGACACTTTAGTCTTTAGAGTGCCGCGGAACCTTCGTTGCCGAGAACAATGTAGATCCTTCTACACCTTGAGCTTTTGTTATCAAAGCCAATATGGCAAAAACAACGAGGGTTCTGCGGCACTTTACTCTTTAGAGTGCCGCGGAACACTCGTTGCCGAAAACAATGGAGATGCTTCTACACTTTGAGCTTTTGTTATCAAAGCCAATATGGCAAAAACAAAGAGGGTTCGGCGGCACCTTTGTCTTTAGAGTGCCGCTGAACCCTCATTGCCGAAAACAATGTAGATGCTTCTACACCTTGAGATTTTTTTATCAAAGCCAATATGGCAAAAACAACGAGGGTTCTGCGGCACTTTAGTCTTTAGAGTGCCGCGGAACTCTCGTTGTCGAAAACAATGGAGATGCTTCTACACTTTGAGCTCTTGTTATCAAAGCCAATATGGCAAAAACAACGAGGGTTCCGCGGCACTCTAAAGACTTTAGTCTTTAGAGTGCCCAATGTGGAACCGCTCGTTGCCGAAAACAATGAAGATGCTTCTACACTTTGAGCTTTTGTTATCAAAGCCAATACGGCAAAAACAACCAGGGTTCCGCGGCACTCTAAAGACTTCAGTCTTTAGAGTGCCGCGGAACCCTCGTTGACCGAAAACAATGTAGATGCTTCTACACCTTGAGCTTTTGTTATCAAAGCCAATATGGCAAAAACAACGAGGGTTCTGCGGCACTTTACTCTTTAGAGTGCCGCGGAACACTCGTTGCCGAAAACAATGGAGATGCTTCTACACTTTGAGCTTTTGTTATCAAAGCCAATATGGCAAAAACAACGAGGGTTCTGCGTCACTTTAGTCTTTAGAGTGCCGCGGAACACTCGTTGCCGAAAACAATGGAGATGCTTCTACACATTGAGCTTTTGTTATCAAAGCCAATATGGCAAAAAAAAAGGGTTCGGCAGCACGTTTGTCTTTAGAGTGCCGCGGAACCCTCGTTGCCGAAAACCATGTAGATGCT
>NW_027131628.1:0-26665 GCF_026122565.2 Emydura macquarii macquarii | reverse complement strand
TAATAATCCATAACTAATATTTTAAAATAAAATTATAATATACATTTTCCTATATCAGGAATGCATTTTAATCATTAAAGGACAGAATTAAAAGTAACAGCACTGATAGCATCCCGTCACTTACTGTATAATTTCTGGTGCGCTACAGAAACGTTTCAGGAATGAGTTAGCAAGAGTTCAACTCTCCATTTATATGCTACGCATTGAGTAACATGAGCTCTGATTTCTCACTCATGTCACCTTCCAGTAAACGGGAATTTTAGTTTTGCTGAAGAACATTGCAACATTCCAGTTTATCTTGAAATGTTAGTTATATGGAAGGCAATGTACAAGGAAGAGATTACCCACGAATGCAAAACTAATGGAAGAAGGAACTGATCTGGCCTAAAAGACTGCAGGACAGAATCCAAGCACGTTCATTAGTGTGATCTCCCGAGTGTTTGGCAAGATTGGAAAAAGTGCGTGTGTGTAAATTATAGCTGGCAGTTTAAGCCTGTGCAAACTGCACATGCAGGGCCTGACAAAAAGGCGAAGCAAGGCAGAGCCAGGAGAACATGTCACAAACAACTTCCTCATCGCCCCCACACAAACCAAATTAACATTTTTTTCATGATTAAGCTAATTTACAGCCCTACTTTTGAAAATCTGTTAGAGCTGAACTATTTATTTATTGTAAATACATCATGTTATAACCCAATTGTTATAGAGGGTGTTGTACTTCTACAATGCTTTCAAACCAAGCATCTTCAACAGGTTTTGCAAGCAATAAAGAATTAATCCTCAAAAAACCCCTGTGAATATTTTCTCTGTTTTATCAAAGGCTTATGGCAAGATTTTTCAACCACAGTAACCTAATGCTGAGCTGCAGAATCAATGATCTCATTTTTGGAAGTGCTGGGCATCCAGGATTTTCAAACCTGATCAGTGATTTTGGGTACCCAACTTGAGACACCTAAAAGCGACCTGATCTTCCAGCAGCAGGAACCTCAGCACTTGGTAAAAATCAACCTATCTGAATACAATAATTGGATATGCGAAAAATGCCTATCATGGGGAAAAAACCAAGAGGATCTATTGAAATGGTTATTGGAAAATTACCATGTATTTTATCAGGACTCCAACAGGAAAGTATAAAATAGGGGAGGAAATAACCAAATTATAGACTAACAAGAATGTCATAGGCTTGACAATGGCCTACCCAGTTATCACCACGATTTGCAACCTAGGGTTTGCAAGTAATCATGGGATGTCACACTTTCCTCTTCCTTGCATATTGTCACACTGTTTCTTAATACTTTGGCCATTATTAAAATTAAAAGCTACAGCTTACTGAAACTAAATAGGCCCAAATGACTGTGGTAAGCAAGTGAACTCCCCATTATTCCTGCTGGTAGACAAGGCTAGTAAGGGAGCAGGAGATAAACAAAGGGGAAAAACAACTCAGGACAGAAGAGGTGGGGTAATGGTTAAAAAGGAGGATGACGACTGAGCAAGGGAAAGGGAGAAGATGGCATGACAGAGCCCCCTATAGAAGAAACTGGAAAGGACAGAAAGATGACATTAAAAAGATCAATTAATTAAAAGGTGGAAGGAGGTTTTCAAAGCTTAATATTAACAAGAAGGTTTTGAATAATTTTATTTTTTAATTTAATTGGAAACAGGTTTTTAAATTTATTTTAACATTGCTATTTTGTGTTGGAATCTCAAACATAACTGATGCTTAAACTCCCTTCATTTTTGGTTATCCCCTTGCTAACTAGAGTGATGGAGATTATAAAAAAAAAAAAAAGAGAGAGAGAGAGAAAGAGAGCAGTTGTGATGGTCTAACAAACACACTGCAAAACCGTTCATCATAAGAGGAAAAATATTTAAAATTCCATGTTATAGAGAACCCTGGATGAAGAAACCTTTCTCCAAATGAATGAGACTTGACCAGTTTGGTTGACAAAGAGGCAGTAGTTTTGAAAAAAAGAAGAGTAAACTCAATTTGCCTACAAAGAACATGCTGGTGGGTCAGAAGATGGCATTACATATCTAAATAACAGTCAACAAAAATACAGTCAACAAAAAACTTGTGTGTGAAAAAAGTTCATCATCACCATAAATAACAACCAAATTAAGAACTAAAATCTAATTTCCTTTTTTTTCTAGTTTGCACTTCATTCCATTTAGACAATGAAAATAGGCTAGTCATTTTCACTTTATTTAGGACTGTAGTCTTCAATACCTGTTCGCTCTACATAACACCTTTTTCCACAAGTAAGTAAGGGTGGCAGAATCTGCCTCATGGTTGTCAGTTTCACTTTTGGCAAAGAGTGCCTTGGCTGTGTTTGGGATTACCTAAAAAATTGATTTGCTGCTGACAACCTTTTAGCAATGGGTTCCCAGAACTGGTGCTAAAAACAGTTTAAATGACAGTGTAGATAGGAGAAAGCTATATTGGCAGTGTTAAAATGATCTTGAATGGGACTTTAAAGTTAGTTTCTACTGGGAAACCATCATACAATGTTATCTACCTTTTCAAAGATTAAAATCTCCCTTAGATTTCTGAGTAATGTGGGGATATTAGAGAGACTAAGTAGGTGAGGAAATATCTTTTATTGGACTAAATTCTGTTGGTCAGAGAGACAAACTGTTTTTCTATTATCCTGGGACCAACATGGTTACAACTACGCTGCATATAATAACGTGGGGATAGTTTAGTTTATATGAGCAAACAATCCATAATGCAGTCATGTTTCTCTAAGTAGATTTTGGATACTTTCTCTATAATCCAGTCCTAAAGTCAAGTTAAATTTCTTGGCTGCATATCTTTTTGGGAAAAAGTTTGCATACTAATATTATTGTGACGTTCCCCTTTGCAATCTGGACTGGTGTTGCTGTTTCACTCCAATCCCTCACTCCTGGGCACTGTCTTCCATGCGCCCCCGCTGTGTGAACCCCCGCCTCTTGGGTCAGCCCATGCCCAGCCTCCTGCAAGCAAGCGGTCCCTGATCTAGTGAATGATCACTTCTGGCCAGCCCCTTATGGGATTATGCAGTAGAATGACCCAGCAAACACCCCCAGTCTCAGATGCAACCCTAGGAACTGCCATTTTACAGAGCTCAGTGCTGCCCACTGTACTCTGCAAGCTCAAATATGTCTGTCAATTTATCAAAGAAATTGATATGCACCAGCTCTCACTTTAAATGAAGTCTCGACACACACCCAAACCATGTGCACTGCTTTAGCTAAAAGAAACAAATAAGCTTATTAAATACAGAAAGATTTTAAGTGATAATAAGCCAGAGGAATATAGGTCAGATTTGATCAGGAAGAAATAAAATGCAAATTGCATTCTAAACTAAACTTTACACATCAGTAGCCTTACAGTCTTTAGATGGTTCTCACCACAGGCTGGTTGGTCGGCCTCCAACCAGGGTTTCCCCCCTGTGGATGGTCTTGATGTTGTCTTGTAGATAGATTGCAAGAGAGAACTCAGAGACCAAAATGTCTCTTCCTTTAACATGTTTCTCCTCTATCCTCCGGGATCAGGTGACCGGCAATGTCTGGCATGGTTTCCTCCCCTTGAGTCTAATGTGCATCACCTTATCAGATGCTTAGGCCAGTCCATTGTTCCTGAAAGAGCTGGTTGTTTTACGTGTGCCTTAGCAAGGTGTGAACGACCGTCTCTGCCTTTAGTGTTTACCTCATCTGCCTCAAGCAATGTCAGACACACATTTGGGAATATTACATAGCAGAGCTTCATAACCGTACATATGACATTGCAAGAAACATACTATCATAGCAGTAATGTTCAGTGTGCCATAAGCATTCCAAAAACACCTTACGTGACATACTTTGCATTAAATTATACACAGTTACATATGAACATATATAAGGGTGAACATGAATGATACACAAATCATACCATGAGGGTGTACATGGGGTGCATTGTATCACAATTATTAAGAAATAAAACAACTGATTTCTCTCTCTCATATTATTGCTGATGTGTTTCTGTAAGTGACACTTTAGTATTTATTTATTTATTTATTAATATTTCTAAATGGTATCAATTTTGACAAACAGAGCAAATAGACCAGCGATGGTCATTCTGTTCCCTGATTTTTAGGACATAAATAGTACTGTTTATATAGTGTGGGTTATAGGCCCACCAATTAATCTGATCAGAAGATGATAAGGTTCTGGTCCCAGAATCAAGCTACACAGAGTTTTGCAAAAGGACCCTTGGGACATATGACAAGGACACCCACACTGAGAACAAAATACAGCATTAAAGACTTTTATTGAGATAAATGAAATTAGAATTACAAAGGAAATAATATTGTTATAGTGTTACATATGGTATTATATACTATAAAGCTTTTTAGATTAACATACTCACACCCTTCCTTGATAACCTGCTGGTAAGAGATATAGGGCCAGCCTTGCCTCCGGCATACCAAAAGAGTCCAATGGTCCAGATTCCTCAATTCCTCAGTGGGAGGTGAAGAATTTAGGAAAAACTAGAGAGCTAAAGCTATAGATAGATTATAGAAACGAACAGAGTTTGACTCAGCTAACTAACTTAAGAACAAAGAATTACAAAACTATTTAGCAAAGTAGTTTGCCCCTCTTATAAAACGTGAGCACTAATGTCCAAACTTAATTTCCCTTACTCACAAAATATCACAGTACATTTACTCTATAGGCTGGCATATTTTTACATCTTAATGACATACTCAGACCTATTAATGATTAGCAGCTCATTTTCACATCTGTTATTTCTGGCCTAACCAGTTATTTCCATGTTCTTTGTGATATACCTGTGAAGTTTATAGAGGGCATGAATTTAGGTAGCCCCCTACCTATACCAACTTGTTTTAACAAATCCTGACTTACCTATGCTAAAGTCACAAACATATATATATCTTTATGCTTTAGCTCATCATCACTTCTCTAGGCTAAAGGTCCCAAATATATGTATAATAACTATATATGATAGCTTAACATACAGGATGTGCCTTGAAGGTTCCTTGTGTTACGGCCAAAACTACGAGAATACATTCCATAAACCCATTATAATAATACAAACAATCAAACCCATAAGAAAAGATAAATAAGCAAGCAAGCAAGCTAGCCCTATGGGCTACAGCTCAGAAAAATGAGCTTGGTCTCTGATCTTGTGGCTCATCCCATTGCCTTTTGATACCTTTTAGAGTCTGGACAACAGTGGGAGAGGATACATGTTGTACTTGGATTTCAGGCTGGCTAAATTAATTGACTTCATTGTGTGCGAGCATCACTGTATTCCTAGATGGCTATAATATCTAGGGTAAGTAATTTTTAGGGTGTGTAGAAATTATGTATTTGTATTTGGTTTTCAAATGGACAATGCCTATAGTCTTTTTTATTTAGTAGTGTACGTTACTTGATTTCCCTCTTTAGCTTTGTATTGATGCTTGACTGAATGCATAGGTAAATCAAAAGATGCTCTAAAAGGGTTGTTAAAGAAACCAGAAGGAAAGGCAAAATACACACCTTGAAAGGAGTTAAGATAACAATGCCCGAGCCATGAACTCCAGGGAGAAGCCACCAACGTGACGTGAGCTGAGCTATGATGTTTTACCCTCATTAATGCTTAAGTCCTTATAAAGGCTAGCTGTCAGAAAAAGGAGGGGGTAAGTGAGTGGCCAGGAAGGTTATCCAGTGTGGCAGTGAAAAAAGCCATGCAGATTGTTTCTCCGAATTGAGAGATGGGGAATAAGCTGGACCCACCTGAGCTATGGATAGAGAGATTAAGCTTAGGTGAGGGAATGTGCATTTAGGATTCTTTTATTTGTTTAGTAAAAGTGTTGAAGGAGCTACTGAATAAAAGATGATATAACTAAAATGAGGAAGCAAATATCCTCACTTCATGGGACCATAGTAGCTACATATGCACAGTCCATGAAGATCTAAAAGCAAGTTCAACACACCTCACTTCAGGACAAACACTGTCAGAAGGTACTTTGCAATACATCAACAAAATAAGGCTCAAGAATCTTTGAAAGCTGCTTTAGATAGAACAAATATTGGGTAAAAGGGACTGGATCCTTTTATTTCAAATGCTAAGCATGTTAAGACAACTGAGCGCATTCCTAGAAATTCTTTGGGACCCATCTATAATCAGTGGTATTGTCACACCTGGGGTCCCTTTGAGCAGTGCAGCTTTCCCTTGACATTGTAGGATCAGCATTAGGTGTTAGCCTAAACAAAAATGACTTAACACACAAAACAAAAAGCAGTAGTGAACCAAAGGTGTGCCAATCAATCAGCAATGTGTTATTTTGTATTAATAGCCTTTGTCCTCTCTCCCATTTCTCTTACCGCCTCCTTCAATTTTGATTTCTCATGTCCTGTTCTCTATTTAGATGGTAAAATCTTTGAGGCTTGGATTTAGTCTGTAAAGTGCCATGACATTGCTGAATAACAGGACTTAAATCCACAATTAGCCCAAACTCCAGTGGGCTATCAACTCAGATATGACCCTAAAGCTTCTAAAATTATCCCCAATTTCAATAACTTGATAACAAGGTTGTAAACAAGTGGCTTGTAAAGCTGTATATGGCTTTAAATAGAGATGAATGGAAATCCCGCATTTCCATTCTTCAACTGCACAAAGATAAAGACATTCTCTGCTGGAACTATGGTGAAGCAGAATGGTCATCTTTTGGCCTTTTAAATCAGAGACATCCCTGATCTGTATTCTCTCTCAATTCCTCATGATTATTGCTTTTATTTAAGTCTAAAACTGTGCAGGTATCGATTTCTCACAGTACTTGTAGTATCTTCAGTTTTAACCAGCTTGGTACACAAATCAAAGTTGCATGATTACGTTATTGCAATGTAATTTATCACCCACAATAGAAATCTGAGGAACATTCAACTTATCTATATCTTTACATCACTGATACAGCAGAGTATACCAAATGTGAGGCTATTGCAAATCAACAAAATTATATAATGATTAAACCTGCAAGCTCACTTGCACCAATTGATTTTAATGAAAACCACGAGGACAGGAAGATTACATTTCACAGATTATTAACCGCCGTTCATCACAGGATTTGTCATTCCAACTGCCATCTATATACATTTCTACACAGTTTTCAATTTCGCCAGAATTATTTGGTTCTCCTGGAGCCCAGTTTGAGTATCCTATTGCTTCACCACTTAGATACGTAAATGTGCCTTCTGTTTCTATATCGTTTATTCCAATATACGCTGCTTTCTTATGATGAGCTACTATTATTTGTTGCATGGCACTGTTCTCTGCAGAATTCATTGGAGAAGCAAGCTGGCCACCAGATTGGGAACATGTGGTTTTTCCGATCTCAAAGCCACCTTCAAAGCCATTGGTTACGAATGTTTTTTCACTGGCACTACTGTCATTTCTGGAAAACTGAACTAGAAAAAAAAACAGAAGTATAGTATATCTAAGTTACATTTTTCACACAATATTGTTTTTGTTAGAGGAACAGGTTCTCGGAGCTGGAGCAAGATGCAGTTATTTTTGCTGATTCATTCTGATGTCAGACCAGGTGAGACCTACGCACACCAACCCAGAAGTTCAAAATGGGATGAATACATTACTGGAGGGAGAGAAAACTATGGACAGAGGTAAAAGATCTCAAGGAGACCCTATAATACCTAGGAAAAATCTTAGGTAGAGGTTTATACTTTATTATTGTTATTTCAGGTAGCAAGAAAGGCATACATGAGGAAGAGGTCAATTTGTACCTTATCTTGAATGCTTTTACTGTCCTACAGACTAGAATGGGAATTACACACAGTCTCAGAGTTAGAATACGATTAACCAGTGCTAGCCTAAAATACTGCAATGTTACTATTGTAAGGTCTGATATTTGAGAACATTTCTGCTGTACTTTTTTATGGGGCCAGGCCCATTCTGCTTTACATGGCATAGAGAGAAGTCTGGTCATCATACTATTAACACAATTAGCATTTGTGCCTCTCTTTACAGGTAAGAATCAAGGGCCTGCTCCTGTTCTAGATGAAGTAAATGGGAACTCAAGGAGCTGAATGAAGCCACACATGCTGTTTGATTTAAGAGAATGGTTGTCTCCCACTCTTCTTTTTGATCACAGCACAAACCAAATAACATTTTAGACATCAAGTGGATCCTACCCAAGCCACACTGTTTCATACTTTGGATGGGATTTTCTTAGTACATGATCCAACAGCTCTTCTCACTTGGACTTTCTTCATTACACCAAAGTGGGGACCTGCTGTGGTTAACTGTACATGTGAGAGGGTTAGACCTGCACTCACCATATAGTAGAATAGTTTTACTTGATATTAAAAAGTAATCCTTTTTACTTTATTTAAACATCCAACAGGTACATAGACCTTTGGAGTATGAATGAACAGCAATAAGCCCAGATCAGACACCAGATATGAATCCTTTTTAACTTTGAGGAAGCAGTGATCTAGATGCATTCAAGATCCATCTCTCGGTGATTGGAATGAGCAGCACTTCATTTGTCTTACCTTTTCCGATTTCGTTGAACTTAGCTTTCAAGGTCCTCATTTCCTCTTGCAAATCACTTATTTCAGTTTTTAAGAACTCAAGTTCTGAATGACAAAATAATATTATTGTGCTTATTGTGGCACATTAAGATATGGAAAGTTTTCTAAAAAATTGAGCTTAAAAAAGCCAGAGAAGTCATCTCCAGAACTAATGATAAATCACAAGTGTAAAATCACATATATTGGTTTTGATTTCTTAGTTCCTTCAGAAGAGAAGATAATACGTGTTTAAAACTGAGGTGCTGATGCCACAAGTCCACTAAAAGTAAAAGGCAAACTCCCTGTTGAGAGCCATTCTCAATAGCACCTGCAGCAATGCTAGCTTTTCTGTTCAATTGTAAAAGCTGAAGATTAGAAACAGAAGACAACACAGTTGGGAAAATAAAACCTTGGAAATTAGAACAAAATTAATTAACAGCTCTGAAGAGAGTTGTGAAGAATATCTACATTCACCATAAGCCCACTTGAAATTGACACTAGGTCCAAGGATCATGGTGTTTGCCAACCTCAGCCTATGCTTGAAACTTTCATGAACAAGAACTGAGATCATTTGTACAGCTGCTCCTGGTGAACCCTTGTAAGATGTCTTCCCTCTCTTCCAGCAGCACATCCCTCATCCCACAAAGCCAGGGATCATGTACCCATTACTGTGGTGTTTCTCTCTTATAGGAGGCTACTTTTAGAGGTTTGAATTCAGGAGACTAATTTCAAGTGACCCTGCAGGCCTAGCTCACTTCCCTCCCTTGCAAACCAGATTGCCAGATTTCCCCAGTTCCCACCTCTGAGTACTCCTTCCCCTTTCTGATAGGGGCAACAAAGCTGAACTGGACTATTTATAAAGCTGAACTGTGGTTGGTCCTGCTTTGAGCAGGGGCTTGGAATAGATGACCTCCTGAGGTTCCTTCCAACTCTAATATTCTATGATTTATGAAATGGAAACCATTCCAGTCAATAAAAGCATCTCTATCTGCTATGCTGGGCTGCTTCTTCTTTACCCTTCCTCAAAAGGAGTGCACTGCTTACCTCTGACTACAGAGTTTCCCTTTGGTTCTTGTTCACCTTCATCTCCTTTTCGTCCAGGGGATCCATTCTTTCCAGGAAGACCTGGCAACCCTCTTAATCCTTGCAATCCAATGGGTTGATTCAGAGAAAAGGAAGAGACGGGAAAAAAAAATCAAGTAAAGAACTGGATTTGTACTTGTATGAGTTTGTGATTGCTATCATAATTAAAGATGGACAAACATTAGATCATCACAAGGAACATAATGAATTTTGGGAATAGTTAAGATTCTGAGCCACATCCAAGATTTCTATTGCTATAATTGGAATATTATATTCAAATATCCGAAAAGTGTTCAGAAGTTTGATTTGGATTCACTTCTTAAGGGAAAGATTAGTATGTGAGTTTCGCTGGAATTCCTAAAATGTTTTTTTAGAGCATGTACATATAAAGCCATAATTTCAAAAGACTTTGGGACCAGATTTTCAAGGGCCCAGCACCCACAATTAGGTCCAGATTTTCAAAAGAGTTTAAACACCCAGCAGTTCTCATTGGCACACTTCCAACTGGATAGTCAAAATAACTCCGCACTCAGTACACTGTTTTGAAAATACAGTGCTTAAATGAGAGTTATGCTCTTTTAAATAATATAGTCTATAATACCCTGTGCCTCCAATGCTCACTGTAAAATGGAGATACGACTCCCGTCTCTCTTTCTCTTTCATCTATTTAGTTGGTAAGGTCTTCAAGGTGGAGACTCTCTCTTACCATATTTTATGTACAGTGCCCACAATGGTTTTCAGATCTCAGTTGGGGATTTTAAGTGATAATGTAATACAAAGAAATACTAAGTATAATGTAATTAGAGAATAACTCTTTATAATAATTTCTAGAGAGTGGGCTGAATTGCCTCTTCATCCTCTGTCCCTGCCTGGGGACCTAAACACCTCTGCCAGGGTCTGTTGTCTTTTCAGTGCCAATTCAATGTATTTTGGGTCTTGACAACCCCAGAATGTGTATCATCCTGGTCTTGTCCATCTGCTGACACTGTGAAAGGTTCTATTTCATGTTATTTTTGATGTGGGGAGCATGGCACTGCATGATTGAACAGTTCTATGTATATAATTGATATTGCCACCGTTACACAATTGCAACAAATCTTGAACAAAATATGACACGTAAGATGTCAATGGAAAAGTTATGATTTGCTAAATAAGATTATCCCTTTTAAATCCAGGTATCATCACTGTATCTGAACTTACAAATATTGGTTATATATCTATCTATCTCAAATGTGTTTGTTCCTGGGGTTATACCCACAAGGTAGTTTACATCCAGTAGCCAGTCTGTTATCAATGGTCCATTAAGGATATGTCACTCATTCTGCCCAGATAAAGTATCCTGAATTCCAGCTTGTGCCAGTAACTTTCCACTAACCTATCTGTAAGCTTTGTTTGAGACGTCTCCATTTTGCCTCTTTCCTGCTCTGATTCTCTGGGCTGTGGAATTATAACTAAAAAGAGCAAATTGAATTATGGCCTGAGTTCCTTCCAATCTTTTGGAGATTACCAGAGAGATTTTACAAGCTAACAGTCTAGACCATCACTGCTACAAACCTGGTACAAGGACTCTGAAGTTATTGAATGTATATGATCTTTTAACCATTTTAACGCTCTTTTTCTTTTCTTTTATTAATAAACCCTTAGTTACTAAAAGATTGGCAGCAGTGTGATTATTGAGTAAGATTTGAGTTATATATTGACCTGGCTAAGTGATGGATCTCTTGAGATTAGAAGGACCCTATCTGTGATGGAATTGGTTTTCAGTAACCACTCATCATAGAGTCCAGTGTCTGGGTGGGGAGAAAAGGGCTGGACGCATATGGAGACTTTATCTCGGACTTCTTGTTAACTAATGTGATGAGACAGAAGTTTACGTTTGTTACTGGCTTCGTATAACCTAATTATACAATAACCACCAGTTTAGGGTAAGTCTGCCCTATTTCTCAGCAGTTTGTCCTGAATATGGTATTCTCAGCTGTGACCCACTGAGGCAGGGTGGCAGGAAGGTCTCCCTCAACCAGCAAGAAGTGCACTGAAACAACCAAGTCATTTCACATAGACCACAGGACAGCCATTGACTGGTAACAAATTTCAGACCCTGCCAGTCTGGATCAGATTAAAAAATAGTGGCTTGAAGGTGAAAGACTCTAAGGCATATGACCTACCTCTGAGGCATCCAGTTCCAAATTGTAACAACTTTTATTTTACTTTGAACAATACTATTAGTTTCATCCTACCGTTTTAGCAATTAGTTAAGGATCTCCAGATTCTTCATGCTTGACAAATATTTTTGCTCAAGTTCTGTGGAATTGCATGCATCCTTTTTATCAGTTTAAAAAAAACAAACAAAAAACAAAACCAATCAGACCCAACAGGTTACTGTAAAGTAAATATTTCTATACCTTGATCTCCCTTTTCCCCTTTAGGGCCATCTTTCCCATCTCTTCCTGGTAATCCATTCTGAGCAGGTCCGCATACAACTAGTGTGCATGCATTCTCATCCCATTTTTGGACAACCTGAGCATATTTTGAGTTGGAAGTTGTCACCAAAGAGAACACCAAGACAAAAGTGTTGAATGTTGGAAGCAGCAGCATTGTTTGACTCCGAGCCTGTGAAAAATCATTAAAAGAATTACCCTAAAGGCATTTTGACTCCAAGTAAGTTCTTTATGTTACAGTGCTTACACATTGGCTATATAAAGGAACTAAGTGCCTACTTTTAAAAACATTTGTACTGGTTAGTTATAATTTTTTTAGTCAGAGCTTCAGTGTTCATGAAAACACTTCTTAGATGTTCTTTACTCAGATCTTAATGAAGTACCACTAATTTTAGAAATGTGTCCTGTTCTAAAAAAGCAGCAGTTTTCAGTTAATTCCCAGGAGGTTGCCTATTAGCTAGGTGTTTGATAAGAAGATAATGATTAAGGTTTTAGTAGACAACTGCTTTTAAGAAAGTGAATTGGGGTTTATTTATTTTTTTCAGCTGCCCACAAGTGCCCTGGGGATGGAGTGGAAATGAGCACCAGGACTGGACCCCAATTACAGTACTTGCAGTTGGGAATACAGCTGCATGTTTTTATTTCAAAGCTAATGTAGGGAGTAGACTTCCTGACTTACCAGGTAATGATTTGTAAAATGTCTGATAATTCCTAAATATATTGCAAAAAATTTGACAAGATGTATTTTGTTGTACTCTGAACGAAGTACAGAACACTGTGCTTTGAACACTCTGACTTAGATTTCCAGTGGATATCATCAACAGGGATATTCCCAGAATAAGAAGTGATCAGTGTTGGAAGCAGCAGCATTGTTCAGGCACCTGACTTGCTGAAAAATCATAGAGTTACCCTAAGAGCATTTTGACTCCATGTAATCTGTTTATAGTTTGAAGTGCAAACTGATTAAATAAAGAAATGCTCAATGCCTACATTCTAGTTCATTTGTACTGGTAGGTCATTATTTTACATAAAGCATCAGTGCTCATGAAAAACACTTTATTGAATTCTGAACAGATCTTAATGAAATTTTTTTTAAAGTTTTTTTCTTAGTTAAATTTTTCATCACGTGAAATGAAAACTAGCTAAATTGCAGTCCCATCCAAGGTTTGTTGTGGTTAGAAAGGCACTGCACAAACAACCAACTGACCAAGTCAGTGTGTTCTAGTAATCCGGGACCAAGAAACTAACAAACATCAGAATTTTTGCCTAATGTACATACATTCACCCAAGCATGAAAAGGGTTAGCGAAGCACTGCCAAAGGGTTAAAGTCAAAGCTAGAAATACACCATCCGTTTAACAAGCAAAAGATGCATTTTAATGTATTTTGAATAAAATACGAGATTACTACTATGGCTAGCATTACTCAGATTCATTTAATACAATGCCACCTGCTATATCAAATGTTAATCTGATATACTGTAAAGGTATTCAGAGATATTCTAAAGAATAATATTTTAACAAACTCAAAAATAAATGTTGCTACATGTCGAATGCAGTTTAATCATTAAAGGACAGAATTAAAAGTAATAGCATTGATATCATCCAGCCACTTACCATATAATTTCTGGTGCTCTACAGAAGTATTACAGGAATGATCTAGTAAGTGTTTAAATGTCCATTTATATGTTATGCATTAGGTAACATGAGCTCTGGTTTCCCACCCATGTTACTTTCCAGTAAATGGGAGTTTCAATTTTGCTGAAGAACATTTCAACTTTCCAGTTTATCTTGAAATGTTAGTTATATGGAAGGCAATGTACAAGGAAGAGATTACCCACGAATGCAAAGCTAATGGAAGAAGGAACTGATCTGGCCTAAAAGACTGCAGGACAGAATCCAAGCACATATTGGAGAGATCACACTAATGTATTTGGCAAACTTGGAAAAAGTATGAGTATAGTTTACAGCTGACAGTTTAAGCCTGTGCAAAATGCAAATGCAGGGCCTGACTAAAAGGCTAATGAAACTGATGGGCTTTGGATCAGAGTCATACAAGGGATAAGTGGATCTCACTGAATTTAGCAGTGTGATGGGGGCCTCTACTCACCACAGGATGGCACCCCTGCCTGACTGTTCTGGGGATTGGCCGTGCATGGTCAATGCCCCATTCTGTGCACTCCACCTCCTTCTCCCTTTGCAGCCCTTTTCTCTTGCACCAGGAACCACAGCATCCTCTTCATGACTTGGCCCTTCGGCCAGGTCACACTGTGGTTTCCCCTTCTGGGGGAGATGTGCATCCAAGTCCCTGCTCACCAGCATTTGCAGGCAGTCTTCCCATTCACTGCCCCAGGTGCCACTCCTTCAGTGACTGGTAGACAAACCTGGGCCCACTATGTACTCTGGGTTTGGCTTAGGGACCCTCTAAACACCCTTTATTCCTTCCTGCATCTTGCTGCCTTTCTATGAGGCCCTTTCTGCTCTGAGCTCCAGGGCTTTATATAGGCCCCTTATCTTCCTTCACAGGTATTCTTCCTCCCAGTTAGCTCCCTCACTGGCTGCTTTACTGGCTGATTTGGCCCATCTGGCCTAATTCAGCCTTTTCAGAGTCAGTGTGGGGAGGGGTACACCCAGCACAAACAGTAAAGTCAATATCTATTCTAAAATTTACATAGAAAGAAAAGGATGTGAATAATCTCTGCAATATATTTAACTTAAATAGCCTTCTTTTCATTAAATGATGTATATCACAGCTCTTCTTTTACCATGCATTTTTCTCTCAAACAAATGTACACCATGCAAGCAATTTCCCACTGTATATTTTCAAAAATCAACGTCCTCTTCATTCCTGTGGATGCCCAGTTGCTTGAGAAGATATAAAAACTCTCTGGACTTTCAGCCATTTCTGGAATCAAATAGGAAAAAAAGGCATATTAAAGTTCTGAAAGGTTTGGATAGGACTTTGTTATTTTCTGGACAGAATCACAACCAAAAGTGTCACACTAGTACAAACATGCTGTCCCTGGAGAAGAAGTGCCACTCTGCAGATCCAAGAAGTGTGGATTTCTTGGATAAGCATCCAAACATTGGTATGCTTCTCTGAAGCAAAATCATCTTCAGATTCTGTAGTGGTTTGTCTATTACTATCTAATGCTTTAGAGGTCTGCAGCAACACAGACCTAGATATAAGACCTGGCATCTCTTGTAGAAGTGACTCTGTACTGTCTAGCAGGGCAAAGGGAAAACTGGTGAGGCTTGGTTTATTGTTAATTTCACACACACCAAAATTAACATTTTTTCATGGTTTGGCTAATTTATAGCCCTGACTGTCAAAAATCATCAGAGCTGAACCATTTAGTTATTGTAAATGTATCATGTTACCACCCAATAATGATAGACAGTGTTGTACTTTTACAATGCTGGGCATCCAAGATTTTCAAACCTGGCTAGTGATTTTGGATGCCCAACTTCAAACACCTTAAGGTGGCCTAATTTTCAGGCAGTGGGAAGCTCAGCACGTAATGAAAATGAAGGTGCTTTCAAGTGTCTCAGGTTGGGTACCCAAAACTCAAGGCATCCAATAATCACTCATGACTTTGAAAACATTACAGTTGTTCTCATCTACCTCAGTGAGAGCACTGTTGAATGCTCAGTACTTTTGAAAAATCAGAACACCTATTTAAATGCGTTAATATGAATTAGAAGCATCACATTAGGTTCCTGCTTTTAAAAATCTTGGTTTAAACTTCCTACCCAAATTCACACAAAAAATCAATGGCAGCTCTAGGAATAGATCCCCTGATCTTAATCCCCCATGGTTATTTAAACACAAGACCATCTTTCCTCTCATAAGAAATCTTTTCAACAAATTTGCTTGGACTTTCTTATCCTACATCTAATAATCACAGAATACTTCAGAGCTTTGAGATAATCTTGAGTAAACTAATGCACCCACAGAAAATAGGATACATGCATGGATTTGTTAACAACGCTATCCAGAGTACAAATAAGAGAATTTGCACTAATATCAAAACAAATGGCAGGAGGAACTGACCTGGCCTAAAAAAGTGCTGTACAGAACCAAAGCATATTTACTAGTCAGACCCCTTGAATATTTGGCAAGCTTTGATAAAGATGTTTGTATAATTTGAAGCTGACAGTATGAAGTGCACATATATTGAGTCTAGTTTTTTGGTTTGATTTGCTTGTTTGTTTTCTCTAAATAATTCCATTTTCTTTTCTCTGGAGATTCTGAGATTTAGATGCCAGTTGAAAAGATATCCTAGTTTTGCCAATTATTAGAAAACAAGGAGGAAATAAATTTTACCATTTGCTAAAAGCATATGGTCAGAATTAAACAGGAAAAACACAACCCCCCCACCACCACCATGTTGGACTCAAATAATGTTACTCTCGCAAGACTAATTTCTGCAATATTTACATTCAGTCTCCCAGCAGGCTGGCATTAAATTGACGCAGTGCCAGTTTGAATGAGACTTTGCCCCATTGTCTATCAAATGTAAATCTGTTAAAGCTCTTCAAGAGACAGAAGACAGTTTTTTGGGGGGTAGCAAAAATGGCATTGGGATATTATAGGTTAAGAGAGGCAGGGGAGATGAAATTCACCCCCAGAAGGTAGGAGTGGGGCTGCTGTAAAGGTTACCTTCACCATGGCTGCTGGTTTAGCTTGGTGCTGTGGCCACTGAATTCATGGGGACATGGCTCCGCAACCCCTTCCCTGGCCAGTCCCCGAACTAGTCTTCTGCACTGGCGCTGCACAGAGTAATATGGAGAGCTATTCCACAACACACAGGGGGGTGTCCAGTAACCCCTGCACGCTTGTTCCACTGGCCGATCCCCTGCACAGCCACTGTATAGGGCTCGTGGTGTGTGGAGGCACTTACTCTGTATCTCCGCAGAAGGGGTGAATTTCACCCTAAGGAAAAAAACAGTTTTTGCCTGTTAAAACAAAAAAATAGCTGCCAGCTACAGTAACACACGCAAGTAATCAAAACCAATGTTTTTTCTTGTTCTGTCAACGTTTGTTTTCTCCTCAGGGCACTTACTACCAGGCTATCATCACCATCCAGTTAATATTTATATAGTTCAAAGCACTTTACAGAACAAGTAAAAGACACAGTCCCTGATTCAAGGTATGTGCAATCTAAGAGCCAGATCCTGCTGCTAGACTTGTGGAAGGGTATCAGGATGGTGCAAAAGGTTTACCCGAGAAGATGAAATTGCAGGATCGGACTCTCGTTTGAGAGATGATACAATGGATAAGAGGTACAAACAGCACGGGGGACGGAGACGAGGACAGGTGAGTTTTCCACTGACCTGATTACACAGTCCTGCATTTCATCGTGCATACATCTAATTGATCCCTTCTCCAAAATAAATTCAATGGTTAAATGGGTAATGTGCCACCAAACAACTGTTAAGGCAGCTAGACTTTTCCATGTTCTATGAATTTTGGACTCTTTCCTTTTCCCATTGAGGTCAATAGATAAAAACTCTGGCCCCTTGATTTTAACTTGAAACTGACAAAACAGCTGCCAGAGCATTAGGTTGATGAGACCCTATTTGCATCTTCACAGAGGGCTCCTTTGTTATTCATATTACAGCTGGTGCTGGGATTGGAGCACAGGCATCGCATTTTTGTTCTTCGGCCTGGACACGGAGCAAGCTGGAGAAGCCGCAATTCTCTTTCTCCTGAAATCAGATGCCCTGGATCTACTATGGCAGCAGCCTTGCAAACTTTATCACAGTGTGGACCACATTCTAATGGAGAGATTGCATGGGGGACACTTCCATTCTGATTGAACCCACTATCCCTCTTCCTACTGAGACTGGCATAACAGTCCTGTGGCAAATAAAGCAATTGTTTGCTCAGAAAATTAATGTTAAGAAAGTTCTTTTAGTTTCTTTTAGCGTGAGTGTGGTGAAGGAGGAGAGTCAGCACTATGTAACGAGCCATCTTTCCTCAGACCACCAGCAAGTACCCACAGACCAATGTGAAGACCAAAAATGCCCATGGCCCTGCTTCCTTGGGCAGTCTAAACTCTAAAATGTGTTTCAGACAATGCGTTGTAATAGAGATGTCAATAGAACTGACCAGAGAATGACAATTTCTGTTTTGTGGCAACTTCTGAGGTTTCACAGGTTGTTTTTGTACCATATTGGAATGGAAACAAAACCTTTTGAACATTTTCATGACACCAGAATTGTGTTGACATGCCAATTTTTAGTTCAAAACCTGAGCTTTTCTATTCACAAAAGTGGGGTGCCTGAGATCTGGGAAAGTTTCAAAGGAGAGTTGTTCATCGCAGTGCACTCTTAATCAGGCAGAACAGAGACTTGCACTTGGTCCACATTCCAGGCCAGTGTCTGAACCACCTGCTGTAAAGTGAGAGAGTGCCCCCTGTCTCTCTAAAATTAGATGCTTCAGTGAAATGTTATTTTGCTGAAAATGATCTGACCAGCTCTAAATTTCTCTCTGTTGCTGCATCCAAAGTTACAAAATTTCTTCCCTGCAGAATTTGCCTCTACACTGGGGCATCTGTAAAATTCATCAGGAATTATTAGAAATAATCTTTAATAAAATAATAATAATAATAATAAGCAGCAAATGCTGTTAAAGCTACATGGTACATTCTGTATATCATATTTCTGAGTTCAATATCAAGCCCTCATACAAGAGATAGCAGAAGAGATGCATACATTTATGCAGGCGGGGCTGGCCCTAGGCCAAATGGCATCCCAAGTGAGTAGTGTCTTTGGTGTTTCTCCCTCTCCCCCGCCCTCCATTTGTTAAACTTTTGAATATCTTATTGTTTAATTGCAGTTGTAGCCCATTTCACGACTTCGATGCACGATTTGCATGCGTGATTTACCCTTGCCATGTAAGATGACACGCTAGGATCTGTAAATCTGTAAATCAACAGGGGAAGAAACAAGAATGACTCAGGCTTTGACAATGGCCTCTCCTACCTGCCCAGTTAACACCAGGATTTGCAGCCTGGGATTTCCAGGTCATCACGGGATGCCACACTTTACTCTCACTTGCATATAGTTGCACTTTTTCTTAATACATGTTTACTTAATACTTTGGTAAAATTAAAAGCTGCAGCTTACTGAAACTAAATAGGCCTAAATGGTTTTCGTAAACAAGTGAACTCCTCATTATTCCTGCTGGTAGACAGGGCTAGTAAGGCAGCAGAAAACAAAAAAGGGGAAAAAAATAGCTCAGGATAGAAGAGGCGAAGCTATCGTTAGAAAGGAGGAGGAAGGCCAAGCAAAGAAAAGGGAAGAGACGGCATGACAGAGGAAACCGGAAAGGGCAGAGAGATGACATTAAAATGATCAATTAATTAAAATGTGGGAAGCGGATTTCAAAGCTTAATATGAACAAGAAAGTTTTCAATTATTTTATTTTTAATTTAATTGGAAACAGGTTTTTAAATTTATTTTAACATTACTATTTTGTGTTGGAATCCCAAACATAACTGATGCTTAAACACCCTTGATTTTTTTTTTTGTCACCTAGCTAACTGGAGTGATGGAGATTTAAAAAAGAGAGAGAGAGAGAGAGAGAGAGAGAAATTGTTATGGTCTAACCGCAAAACCTTTCATCACAAGAGGAAAAATTCCATGTTAAAGAGAATTATGGATAAGGGAATTTCTCTCTAAATAAATGAGACTTGCAAGTTTGGTTGACAAAAAGCCAGTGTTCGTTCTGAAAAAAAGAAGAGTAAACAAAAACTCTCTGTTTGAACTCGATCTTCAAACAAAGAAAATACTGGTGGTCCAGAAGATGACATTGCATATCTAAATAAATGGGCAAGGTCAAAAAAAATTTTTATGCCTGAAAAAAGTTAATTATCTCCATAAATAACCACCAAATTTAAAACAAAATCTAATTTCCTTTTTTTTCTTCTTCTTCCTGTTTTGCACTTCATTCCATTTAGACAATGAAAATAGGCGAGTCATTTCCATGTTATTTAGGGCTGGAGTCTTCCATACCTGTTCGCTCTGTGTACATTCTTTTTCCACAAGTAAGGGAGGCTGCCAGAACCTGCCTCTTGCTTGTCAGATTCACCTTTGGATTCTCATGGCAAAAGTGCCTTGGCTGTGTTTGAGATTACCTAAAAAAATGACTTGCTGCTGGACAGTCATTTTTAGCAATGGGTTCCCAGAACTGGTGCTAAAAACAGTTTAAAAGACAGTGTAGATAGGAGAAAGCTATTTTGGCAGTGTTAAAATGATCTTGAATGGGACTTTAAAGTTAGTTTCTACTGAGAAGCCATCATACAATGTTACCTACATTTTCTAAGATTAAAGTCTTCCTTAGATTTCTGAGTAATGTGGGGATATTAGAGAGACAAGGTGGGCGAGGTAATATCTTTTATTGATCCAACTTCCACTGGAGAGAGAGACAAGCTGTTTCTTTATTATGCTGGGTCCCAGAGGGCTACAACTATGCTGCATACAATAATGTGGGGATAGTTTATTTGACATGAGCTACCCTTCCATAATGCAGTCATGTTTCTCCAAGTAGATATTAGATGCTTTCTCTATAATCTAGTCCTGAACTCAAGTTAAATTTCTTAGCTGCAAATCTTTGTGGGGGAAAAAAATGTTCACACATGTTATCAACAAGGAAAACAACTTTTGATTTCTCTTTCTCATATTATGGCTGATATCAAGTTTCTGTAATGGACACATTATTATTTATTAAAATTCCTAAATGTTATTAATTTTGAAAAACACAGCAAACAAGCGTGGTTTCTGTGATTTTCTGGCTCATTTCATTGCCTTTTGCTACATTTTAGAGTCTGGTAACAGTGGAATAAGATACATGCTGCTATTTTGATTTCAGGCTGGCTAAATGTGTGAGTATTACTGTATTGCTAGTTATTACATCAAGGGTAAGTAAATTTCAGGGCGTGTAATGCTTGTGTGCGCACTTGGTTTTTAAATGGCCTGATTGGTTTTTAAAAACGCCTGTAGTATTTTTTATTACTAGTGTACATGACTTGATTTTCCTGATCAGTTTTGTATTGATGCATGACTGAATGCATAGGTAAATCAAAAAAGGCTGTAATGGGGTTGTTAAAGAACCCATCAGTAAAGGCAAGATACACACCTTCAAAGGAGTTAAAGATGATAATGACTGGGCCATCAACTGGGGGGAGAAGCGACCAATGTGGCATCAGCTGAGCTATGATGTTTTACCATTTTTAAGGCTCAGCCTAATGCCTAAATCCTTATAAAGGCAAGCCGTCAGAAAAAGGAGGGAGTGAGTGAGTGGCCAGTAAGGATATCTAGTGTGGCAATGAAAAAAGCCAGGCAGGCTGTTTCTCCCAACTCAGAGATGGGAAATAAGCTGGACCCACCAGAGGTATGGATAGAAAGGTTAAGCTTAGATAAGGGAATGGGTGCTTAGGACTCTGCATGAATAAGATGATATAACTAAAATAAGGATGCAAAGATCCTCAACTAATGGGACCATGTAGCTACATATCCACAGTAACACTGGGGAGTCCATGAAGATCTTTAAATAAGTTCAACACACCTCACAGCGGACAAACACTATGAGAAGATGTTTTGCCATACACCAGCCAAACAAGGCTTCCAAGAATCTCTGAAAGCTGCATTGCATAGAACAGACTTCCCTATAGAAGTTCTGGTAAAATGAACTGGACCCTTTTATTTCAAATGCATTCATGTTAAAGCAACTGAGCACATTTCTAGAAATTATTTTGGATCCCTCTATTATCAGTGGTATTGTCACACCTGGAGTCCCTCTGGGAAGTGTAGCTTTCCTCTAGCACTGTAGGATCAGCATTAGGTGTTAGCCTAAGCAAAACTGAATTAATACATTTTTACCAAATCACCAAGTAATGTGTTATCATGCATTAGTAGCCTTTGTCCCATCTCCTATTTCCCTTACCTCCTCCTTCCATTTTGATTTCTCATGTCCTGTCTCCAGATTATAAAATCTTTGGGGCAGGGATTTTGTCTGTCCGTAAAGTTCCATGGCATAGCTGAGTGCAGAATAAAAAGACTTCAGTTCAAAATTACCCAATCTCCAGTGGGCTATCAGCTGAGGTACAACCCAAAAGCTTCTAGAATTCCTCCAGTTTCAATAACCTGATGACAAGATTGTAAACAAGTAGCTTGTAAAGCTGTAAATGGCTTTAAACAGAGATGAATGGAAATCCCGCATTTCCATTCTTACACTGCACAAAGCTAAGGCACTCTCCGTTGGAACTATGGTGAAGCAGAATGGTCATCTTTTGGCTTTTTAAATTAGAGAAATCTCTGAACTGTATTCTCTGTCAATTCCTCATGATAGTTGCTTTTATGTCAGTCTGAAACTGTGTAGGTCTTGATTTCTCACAGTACTTGTAGTATCTCCAGTTTTAACTAGCTCAGTACACAAATCAAAGTTGCATGATTATTTTATTGCAATGCAATTTATCACGCACAATACAAATTTCAGCTACGTTCAGCATATTTCTATCTTTACATCGGTGATACAGCAGCACAGTATTTAAAAAATGAGGCTATTGTAAATCAACAAAGTTATATGATTATGAAAGCTGCAAGCTCACTTGCACCAATTGATTTTAATGAAAACAACAAGGACAAGGAGATTAAAATTCACAGATTATTAACCGCTGTTCTTTACAGGATTTGTCATTCCATCTGCCATCTGCATACATTTCTATGCAGTCTTCAATTCCAGCAACATTATTTGGTTCTCCCAAAGCCCAGTTTGAGTATTCTATTAGCTTCACCACTTATAAATTAAATGTGCCTTCTGTTTCTATATAGAGGTCATCTAGTCCAACCCCCTGCTCAAAACAGGACTAACTTCAGTTAAACCATCCCAGCCAGGGCTTAAAAACCTCTAGAGATGGAGATTCCACCACCTCCCTGGGTTGTAACCCTTTCCAGTGTTTCACCAACCTCCTAGTGAAAAACTTTTTCCTAATATCCAACCTAGCCCTCTCCCACTGCAACTTGAGACCATTGCTCCTTGTTCTGCCATCTACCACCACTGAGAACAGCCTAGCTCCATCCTCCCTGGATCCCCCTTTCAGGTAGTTAAAGGCTGCTATCAAATCCCCCCTCAGTTTTCTCTTTTGCAGACTAAACAAACCTAGTTTCCTCAGCCTCTCCTCATAAGTCTTATGCTCCAACCCCCTAATCATTTTTGTTGCCCTCTTCTAGACTCTCTCCAACTTGTCCACATCCTTTTTGTAGTGGGGGGCCCAAAGCTAGACACAATACTCCAAATGTGGCCTCGCCAATGCCGAATAGAGGGGAATAATCACTTCCCTCGATCTGCTGGCAATGCTCCTACTAATGCAGCCCAATATGCTGTTAGCCTTCTTGGCAACCAGGGCACACTGCTGACTCATATCCAGCTTCTTAGCCATTGTAACCCCCAGGTCCTTTTCTTCAGAACTGCCACCTAGCTTGTCGGTCCCCTGTCTGTAGCTGTGCATGGGATTTTTCTGTCCTAAGTGGAGGACTCTACACTTGTCCTTGTTGAACCTCATCAGATTTCTTTTGGCCCAATCCTCCAATTTGTCTAGGTCCCTCTGTATACTATCCCTACCTTCCAGGGTATCTACCACTCCCCCCAGCTTAGTGTCATCTGCAAACTAGCTGAGAGTGCAATCTACCACATCGTCCATTTAGTTAATGAAGATGCTGAACAAAACCGGCCTCAGGACCGACCCCTGGGGCACTCTGCTTGTGACCGGCTGCCAGCTAGACATGGAACCATTGATCACTACCCATTGAGCCTAATGATCTAGCCAGTTCTCTAACCAGTTTCTAGTCCATTCATCCAACCCATACTTCAACTTGCTGATAAGAATACTGTGGGAGACTGTATCAAAACTTTGCTAAAGTCAAGATAGATCACATCCACTGCCTTCCCTACATCCACAGAGCCAGTCATCTCTTCATAGAAGGCAATCAGGTTGGTCAGACTTCCCCTTGGTGAATCCATGTTGACTGTTCCTGATCACCATCCTCTCTTCCAAGTGCCTTAAAATGGATTCCTTGAGGACCTGCTCCATGATTTTTCCAGGGATTGAGATGAGGCTGATCAGTCTGTAGTTCCCTGGATCCTCTTTCTTCCCTTCCTTGAAGATGGGCACTATATTTGCCTTTTTCCAACCATCAGGGACCTCCTCCAATTGCCATAACCTTTCAAAGATAATAGCCTATGGCTCTGAAATCACATCAGCCAACTCCCTCAGCACCCTAGGATGCATTGCATCTGGCCCCATGGACTTGTGTATGTCCATTCTTTTTATACAGTCCTGGACCTGTTCCTTCAGCACTTAGGGATGTTCACCTCCCCACCATTCTTTGCTGCCCAGGAATATCATTTATTCCAACATATGCTGCTTTGTTACAATGAACGACTATTTGTTGTATGGCACTGTTCTCTGCAGAATTCCTTGGAGAAGCAATCAGGCCACCAGCTTGAGAACATGTGGCTTTTGAGGTCTCAAAATCACCTTCAGACCCAGTGGCTACGAATGTTTTTTCACCGGCACTATTGCCATTCATGAAAAAATGAACTAGAAACACACAGAAGTATAGTATATCTAAGTTACATTTTTCACACACTACTTTATGTTTATGTTTATGTTAGAGTAACAGGTTCTGGGAGCCTGGAGCAAGATGCAGTTATTTTTGTTGATTCATTCTGATATCAGACCAGGAGAGACTTATGCACGCCAACCCAGAAGTTCAAAATGGGATGAATATTTTACTTGTGGAGAGAAAACTATGGACAGAGGCAAAGATCTCAGGGGGACCCTATAACAACCAGGAAAAATCTTAGGTAGAGGTTTATACTTTATTATTGTTATTTCAGGTAGCAAGAAAGGCATACATGAGGAAGGGGTCAATTTGTACCTTACCTTGCATGCTTTTACTGTCCTACAGACTAGAATGGGAATTACACACAGTTTCAGAGTTAGAAAACAATTAACCAGTGCTAGCCTAAAATACTGCAATGTCACTATTGTAAGGTCTGATATTTGAGAACATTTCTCTGTACTTTTTTATGGGACCAGGCCCATTCTGCTTGATATGGCATAGTGAGAAGTCTGGTCATCATACTATTAACACAAATAGCATTTGTGCCTCTCTTTATAAGTAAGAATCAAGGCCTGCTCCTGTTCCAGATGAAGTAAATAGGAATTCGAGGAGCAAAATGAGACCACACATGCTGTTTGATTTTAGCGAATGGTTGTCTCCCACTCTTCTTTTTGGTTAATGGAAAAAACAAATAACATTTCAGAGACAAAGTGGATCATACCCAAGCCACACTGTTTCATACTTCAGATGGTATTTTTTGAGCACATGATCCGACAGCTATTCTTACATTGATTTTCCTAATTACACCCAAGTGGAAACCTGCTGAGGTTAACTATACACGTGAGGGGGTTACACTTGCACTTCCCATATAGTAGAATTGAACTACTTTATTAAAACATCCAACAAGTACATAGAACTTTGGAGCATGAATGAACAGGAATAAGACCAAATCAGACACCAGATATGAACCCTTTTTAACTTTGAGGAAGTAGGGATATAGATCTGCATCCAAACTACTGTGTTTGGGCCCATCATTCAGTGACTGGTGAGCAGCACTTCATTTGTCTTACCTTTTGGGATTTTGCTGACAGTAGCTTTCAAGGCCCTCAGTTGCTCCTGCAAATCACTTACTTCCATTTTAAAGAACTCAAGTTCTCAATGACAAAATAATAGTATTGTTCTTATTGTGTCACATTAAAATAGGGAACGTTTTCTAAAAGCATGAGCTTAAGGTCAGAGAAGTCATCTCCAGAACTAATAATAAATCACAAGTGTAACATCAAATATACTGTTTTTGATTTCTTAGTTCTTCCAGAAGAGAAGATAATACGTGTTTAAAAATGAGGTGCTGATGGCACAAGTCCAAGAAAAGTAAAAGGCAAACTCCCTGTTGAGAGCCATTCTCAATAGCACCTGCAGCATTGCTAACTTTTCAGTTCAATTGTAAAAGATTAGATCTTCTGAAGATTAGAAACAGAAGACAACACAGTTGGGAAAATAAAACCTTGGAAATTAGAACAAAATTAATTAACAGCTCTGAAGAGAGTTGTGAAGAATATCTGCATTCACCATAAGCCCACTTGAAATTGACACTAGGTCCAAGGATCATGGTGTTTGCCAACCTCAGCCTATGCTTGAAACTTTCATGAACAAGAACTGAGATCATTTGTACAGCTGCTCCTGGTGAACCCTTGTAAGATGTCTTCCCTCTCTTCCAGCAGCACATCCCTCATCCCACAAAGCCAGGGATCATGTACCCATTACTGTGGTGTTTCTCTCTTATAGGAGGCTACTTTTAGAGGTTTGAATTCAGGAGACTAATTTCAAGTGACCCTGCAGGCCTAGCTTACTTCCTCCCTTGCAAACCAGATTGCCAAATTTCCCCAGTTCCCACCTCTGAGTACTTCTTCTCCATTCTGACAGAAGTAATGAAGCTCAACTGGACAATTTATTAAATGAA
>NW_027131627.1:0-26342 GCF_026122565.2 Emydura macquarii macquarii | reverse complement strand
ACGGCTCCCAGGCAAACTCCCTCCTTCTCCTTCTGTTAGCCGCCCCTCTGTTCGCAAATGAGCAAAGTGATCAGATACTATGGTGGTAGGTAGCAGTGCACAATAGATAGATAGATCGATAGATAGATAGATAGATTCCAATCGTAATTGCATTAAGATAAACCTATAGTAATTACTTTTTTTCTTGAGTATTTTTTTCCTGGATTTTTACTAGTGTTAAAACCCAATTCTTCATAAACAGGTTGCACAGTATGCTCTCACGGAGGCAATAATGTCATCAGATGAGTATATTTATAAAGTAAAAACAACGAGAGTTCTGTAGCACTTTAAAGACTAACAAATTTAATTTCAGCAGGCATAAGCTTTCGTGGGCTGCAACCCACTTCTTCAGACGCAAGTGATAGAAATCAAACAACAAATATACACAACATATATAGGAGACAAAATATACATATCCATGGGCAGTGACAACAGTTGGGTAGGTGGATGAAAGCAGGGTACTTGAGGCCCAATGACAACTATTGAGTAGGAGGTGAGAACGGGTGATCAGAGGAAATTACTTCTTGTAATGAGATAACCATTCCAAGTCTCGATTCAGACCCAGTTTGATTGTGTCAAGTTTGCAGATGATTTTGAGCTCAGCAGTTTCTCTTTGAAGTCAGTTTTGAAGGTTTTTTGTGAGAGAAGAACAAAGTTCAGGTCAGAGACAGAATGTCCTGGGAGATTGAAGTGTTCTCCGACTGGTCTATGGATGTTATTATTTTTTATGTCTGGTTTGTGTCCATTTATCCTTTTGCATAGTGACAGTCCAGTTTGGCTAACGTACATGGCAGAGGGGCACTGCTGGCACATGAAACATAAAACATATAAATAAACACTGAATGAAATTGCTACCGAAGGAGATGTATGGACATTTTATTCTTGCTGAATAACCTCCAGCACATCCATTTACTCAATGCACCGTTGAGCTCCTTGTTCCTCATGCTGTAGATGATGGGATTCATTATCGGTGGCAACACGGAATAGAGAACAGCCACTAAGAGATTTAGATATGATTCTGAGCTGGAGATGGGCTTCAGGTAGGCAAAGGTAGCCGTGCAAAGGAACAAGGAGACCACAGTGAGGTGAGGGAGGCAGGTGGAGAAGGCTTTATGCCGGCCCTGCTCAGAGGGGATTCTCAGCACTGCTCTGAAAATCTGAACATACGACATAGTTATGAAAACAAAGCAGCTTAAGACTAAGCACACACTAAAGACAATAACTCCAACTTCACTGAGGTAAGAGTCAGAGCAGGCCAGCTTGAGGAGCTGGGGGATTTCACAGAAGAACTGATCCACCGTGTTGCCCCCACAGAAGGAGATTGTGAAAGTGTTCCCGGTGTGCAGTGCGGAGTAGAGGATGCCACTGGCCCAGGCACTGACGGCCATTTGGACACAAGCTCCCCTGTTCATCACCATCTTGTAGTCCAGTGGTTGGCAGATGGCGACATATCGGTCGTACGCCATGATGGTCAATAAGGCAAAACTTGCTGAAGCAAAGAATGAGAAAAAAAAGACTTGGCTGACACATCCGGAGTAAGAAATGTACCTGGTGTTCACGAGGGAATTGACCATGGATTTTGGGATGGTGACCGAGATGGAGCCAAGGTCTAGGATCGACAGATTCATCAAGAAGAAGTACATAGGGGTGTGAAGACGATGATCGAGGGCTATGGCTGTGACGATGAGAAGGTTCCCCACCAAGGATGCCAGGTAAAGCACTAGAAACACCACAAAGTGAAAAATCTGCAGCTCCCAAACATTGGAGAATCCCAGGAGGAGGAACTCGGTCACGGTGGTTTGGCTGGACATTTTTCTCCTCAGTCCATTGTGTGATGGCTGTGGAGGGAATGAGACGGGCAGTGGTTAGGATTAGAGCTACAAAGGGAATGGCCCGGATTCCCCTTTCCCTGAGATCTGATTGTATGAATGGCAAAGGTGCAGAGCATTCGAAGTTTACAATGACTAGGTGTTGTCAGTGCTCCTCACGTTGACAATCAATCAGTCGTGTTATCACACTGGTGTACATTGGATCGGCTCCTTTAAAATCAATGGAGCTTTGTTACTTGACCTCATCTGAGGCTGCGTCTCAAGGAGTGGCTTGTTCAAATGCAGAGTGAAGGATGGAACAAAGTAAAATCCAAATCCAACAATCCTCGCAAAGAAGGGCCTTCTGTGGTGACCGTCACCACCCTCACACCTTGGCCATGAAGCTGATAGACTAAAATGCCAGCACCGCCTGATTCCCACGCTGCAGGGCAATATGATGTGGACTCCTCCAGCATGGTACGTGGCAGCTTTTCTCCCCCCTGCTCTGTGCCTAGACGTCCTGCTGCCTGCTTCCCAACTGATTTACGGCACCAAATCCCATCTGCACTTCTGCCTGCATGTAACGATGGGCCAGTCTCATCCCTCCATTACTGCTATGCTGCATTGTTTACTCTGTGCTGTGTGGTGCAGTGGTTGCCAGGACACTTGGGCTCTGTTCTTGTTCCTGCCAGTGACCTGCTACGTGAACTTGGGCCAGTCATTTCCCGTCTTGGTCACTGTTCCCCTCCCTCCCTTTCTCTGCCTTATCAACTAGGCCTTCAAGATCTTTTGGTGAGGGGCCCTGCTCCATAATTTAAAATGTATTGTGGCCCCTAGTGGGATTTTCAGAACCATCTATGCACTGAACAACCCTTGAAATCAATGAAGATTAGGCTACTAGGTGCTTCTGATAATCTCACTAGGTGCTTAAATACCTTTGGAAACATCACCCCATGTCTCGTTATGTGTACATTTTGCACACCCGTTTACACTCAGCCAGCAACAGTCTGGAGCTCAGCCAAGAGGTAATTCTCTTCCCTATGAGCTCCTATTTGTCCTTGAAACGGGTCAGGATAGACAGGTGTTTGCTACTTGGTTCAGCTCGAACCCAGCATTTAAAGGGGCTAGTCCATATAAAATATTCTGTGTGCTCTATCAATTTTACTAGTTATTCAGTTGTTAGCTCCTGGCAACTATCCCTTTGAAAGAGATATCACACAGATGCAACAGAATAAATGGGTTTGAAATCAAGAAATCGTAATGTTCCACAATTTTATTTAAAGTTTAAGGCTGGGTGGAAATTTTCGCTGCATTGTTCTTAATGGGGATTGGGTTTTCAGCTAAACAACAAATGTCAGAATCTGTCTGCTTTTCTCCAACATTTTGAGATTGTTTTGTAAAGAAACTTAAAAACTGAAAACCAAAACGGTTTTGGTTTTGTGATTTAAAAAAAAAAAAAAAATTCTGCAGAAAGTTTTCAGTTGCCAAAACTTAAAAGAAAAAGGAAAGGATTTTGGGTTCTCAGTGAGAAGTCAAAATTTTCCTGAAGGGTGGAGAAATTCCAATCAGCAGTATGTATCTGATTAAACTGAGAGTAAAAGTCTTAATGAGTTCATATAGCAATTCATATTTATCATCTGAATTTCCCCCTGTATTTCGATCCCCCAACATATTTAATTGAAATAACAAACTTACTGTACTGGTCTTTGTGGATTTTTCCCCAACAGGTGACGCATCCAGTCATCCAGCACCAGGATTCTTTGATCAATATCTATCTCTGTACCAGAACCTAGAAGCTGAAGGCACAGCTATCTGAGAATCCTTTCCCCTCATTCTAGGACTGTCCTGGTAGAAGCAGACTCAGATCTGCCACTCTCCGCAGATGAGCTGTGTGTAGCTGGCTGTGAGCTGCACTGACATTAAAGGAGCGATGCTGCGGGGAGGCAATTTATCCACGTCTGTTTGCTAAGGGCTAGTGGGACGCACTCCCTGGAGCCCTGCATGGCTCAGAAGCTGGGGTCCAGAGGCAAAAGTTCATCAATGGCTTGATTTTAAATCCATTACGATCCTCTAGTCTGACCCCCCGGCCTGCCACAGGCCCTGGGATTTCCCCCAGAGTTCCCTGGCTCCAGGCCAGCTTCTGTGTTATCTGTGGGCCAGGATTACCAAGGGATTTTGGCACCTAAAGATGGAGACGGGCACCTAGTGGGATTTATCAAAGCTCACAGCAAAGTCCTGTTGCCATCCAAGGGGAGTTAGGCACTTACCCTGCTTAGGCGCTACTGTAAATTCCACTAGGCACCTAGCAACTTCTTCAGATGCCTGCGCCCCTTTGTAATGCTGATCCAGTGTCTATTTTCATCTCGCTGCTCCAGGGCAGGGGCCACTCTGCTGCCTACAACTCTTCTCCACAGACCCCTTTAGAGGGATCCCTGGCCCTTTCCCAATTGTTAAGGGCCCCTGGCCCTTAAAGGGGCAGGCCACCCTGTTACAATATCTTTGTACAGTGACTTGCACCAGGGCTGTGGTTTTTAGGGGCTACCACAATATACTTGTTTTGTAAGAATGATGACAGACATCAATGGGTTTATGTCACCTTGGGCCTTGGGGCACATTGGTTTGGTGTCAGCTTTAAAGATTGCAGCATAATGTGAGTTAATTACTGTTGTTTATTTGTATTGAAGACTCACCAAGTGTCTATCCCTCTGTGCTAGGCTCTGTACCCAAACATGACAAAAAGATGGTGCCTTTCATCAAAGAGCTTATAATGTACGTGTAAGGGGAGAGAAAACAGATGGATATGAGAGACCGGCGGTATAACAACAGTGGGGTGACCATGATAAGCAGTGGTCTCAACATGCCAGCTGCTCACCCACTATCGAGTGTTTTGCAGATGTATGCACAAGAGGGCAGAGTTAAGGGTACCTGTTCATGTTACAGTCACTAAGGAGGGGATATTCAGAGAGGCTTACAGGAGTTAAGTGCTTACCTCCAATTAAATTGGGAACTGGGCACTCCTTGGAAATTCTTTGAAAAATCACAGGTGATCTTTTAGTCAACGGTTGTTCTCATGTCATTAAAGACTTTATCATAATGCAGACCCAAAGGAGCATAGTCAAGGGGGGTTGTGCATATTACTGCATGTCACTGGGAAAGCAAAAATTACTATAGTTTTGCATACACAGCGCTGGGCAAAAATAAGGCCGTGTGATCATGCCGCATTATAATCCTCGAGAATAAAACGTACTCTTGTCATTACAGATAAGGATGGGCGTTTTCAACTGAGCCTGAGGGAGTTAGGAGCCCAAAAAAGACTGAGATTTCTGCACCCGATTCCCTTGTCTCCCAGCCTGGATTACAGGCTGTATCCACAGGAGGTGTTCCCACTGTATGGGATTACTTGGGAAACAAGATGTAACCATTACTGCTATTGCCAGCTGGTGCTGAGCGCACCACAATGGAGAGTGCAGCTTTGCCTTGGGCATTTGGGGTGGCTGGTAGTGCAAGCTTCGTCTTCAAGTCACTTCAAGAGACAGATTTAAAAAAAACCCAACTATGTATTTCTTGTTATATGCTAGGGTCAGATGTCAATAAAACGCTCTAACTCCCATTAATTTCAATGAAATGTAGGCTCCTAAGTCACTTGGACATTGCCATGTTGAGAGGAGCAATGACTAAGCACTTTAAAAATCCGGCGTATCCAGAGTCCCCAGCTGAGGTAGGTTCCCATTGCGCTGGGTGCTGCAGACATATAACAAGAGAGAGGCTCTTCCCTGAAGAGCATGCCGTCACAGTTCAGGGGAACTGCACCTGTGTTTTCCCCCTCTGCAGTCCAGCAAGGCCACCCGCTCTATGCTTCCAGCTCCGCAGCCTTCACATCTCTAGGGCGGAGACCTGTGTCTCTCTCCCTCCTCAGCGGGGAGCTCCTTGCCTACACAAGAAGCTGAGCTTTTGCCTAACCAGAGAGGAGACATTTGCATTCCCCTCCCCCTGGAGATCCCTTGGGAAACCCCCGTCTTGTCTAGCCCTGGACACGTCTGCCTCCTGCAGGCGTTACACGCGATCCCACAGTAATACATACGCTTTGCATTTGTAATACAATGGACCCAAAGCTACTGAAACTTCATTCCATTAGGTTTTTCAAGGATGTTGCAGGTAATGGCCATATCTATCACACATTCTTAGTAGACAAGACAGACAAAGGGGAGGGGAAACTGAGGCACAGAGTGGGGAATTGTTCTGTCCGAGGCCATGCAGGAGGTCATTGTCAGAGCAGGGAACAAAGCCCTCCCACTCCAAGGAGCTATTTACTGGATCTTGATGCTTCTCCATAGTCATTTGGAGGATTTTGTCTACCTATTTATCCACCCCCATACATTACAGGTCGGAGTATGCTCTGATATTGAAGACTCACTGCTCAGCACATATCGTCAAAAGGTTGGGTTTCTGCATAACCGGAGGTGGGAAATTTACATTCACAACCCATTCGATATTCCGCAGACAAACTACTTCCCACTGTTTGTTCCAAAAGTCCATTCTCATCTGGCACATTGCTCAGTATAGTCCCTTGAAGTCCATAACACATCCCAGGGCTCACATCCCATCTCCTCCTTAAAGAGTTTACATACAATCCCAGACCACTATAATATGTAAACTTAATGCAACAAGGTATTTCAAGGAGATTGTAGGAAACAGCCATATCGTTCGTGCCATCTCGGCTTCAGGAGAATTCTCTGGTTTTCTTTAGAATTTTGTGGAAAAGCCAGCAATGGAAGGGCACACATAATGGCATCAAATTAAAAGAAAAAAGTTGCAGAATAATGTCTAATATGATGAAAAAACAAACAAACGATTCACTCGCTGGTGGCTTGTAACGTTTAGGAGGTGGAAAAGAGAGCTGGAAAGCTATGAAAACACCATCCCGCTACCGGCTCCCAGAAGTCACATGACCGTTGCATTTAATACAATAGATTCCAAAGATACTTAAAATTTAGTGCAATGAGACTTTTTTCAAGGGTACTGCAGGAAATTGCCTTATGCATCACAGCATCCGCCCATCTTTCTTTCTTCCTTCCTTCAGGACCTGATTTCTTTCAGATCCTTGTGCACTGAGGACAGTCTCTTAACCTTGACAGTGGGAGGTATGATCAGCTCCTCATCCCAGTAGTATTCCGGGGACAGTAGGCGTGTGGGCTTGTGGTACATGAGGTATTTATTCAGGTGGCTTTCCTCGTGCCACTTGGCTTCGATGCCTTTGGCTCTGTCCTGCATGACCCCTTTGAAGCAAGCTGTGGTCAACTTGTAGACCTCAGACATGCTTCCACCATAGAAGCTGGCCACGTAGTAGAAATCCTCATCCCCGCTGGGGATGGCGGCCATCCGTGACTCCGGCCGCCTCTCCCAGGGCTTGGTACTGCCAGGAGCTGATGGTCCCCATCAGCGTGTCGATGATCTCCACTCCAATGTGCTCGAATAGCTGGACATCGATGTCCATGGAATAAAGATAGTCTACTTTGTAGCACCAGCAGCTGCGGATGTAGCTGCCGCTGATGTCCATGTGGTTCATGGAGATGTCCTGCCACCGTGAGTAGTTCTCGACTGGGATGATGAAGAGACGCTTCTCAGGGGCCAGCTTCATGGATGGGACCTTCTCCGAGTGGTCAGTGAAGAGATAGAAGTTGACCCTGTGCCCGGAGAGGAAGAATTTGTTGGCGGAGCCAGTGAACCCTTCTATGAACCGGATGTATTTGAAAGGCAAATGAGCGCAACAGTGAACAAAGTGAGTTATCAGAGTGGTTTTAGCTGTGAATGTCTTTGTAAACAGGTTATAAAGACTGTCTTGCATTCACACCAACCACGGTGTCCTGGGGATCTAATTTCCACAATCTGCGGCTCGTTCTTGCTGATGCTACCATGACAAGATCCCTAGAAGAACCTCCATCCTGCCTTTCTTTCTTCTGAAGCACAAGTGACTTCAGTTTCAAACCTCAGGTCTCTGGACCAAAATGGTCAAAACTTTTCAGCTCCTGGATCCTTTCAGAGTCAGGAATAAGACACACAGGGTTGGTTCCCAATGGGTCTTCAGCATCAGGTGAGTCTCTGGAACAGCTCGACTGGGTTTTGTGTCTTCCTTATCCTGGGTGATCGCTCTAACCCAGTGGTTCCCCAACTTTTTACAAAGGTAACCCATGACTGTGTTTTGTCTTTTTTTGTGACCCACCTCCTCTGCTGCCGCCCCCTCCTAGCCCGATGAAGGGGACATTGATCACATGCAGCACCCCCTTTGCTCAGCACCACAGCCCTAATCCTGGCCCCGAGGGGAGACCCAAGGATGTGGGGGATGGTTTCCAGACTCAACCTGGCTGGGCCCAGCTACCTGCTCCAGCTGTTGCAACATAGCACACGAAGTCGTAGAACCACTCAGGTTTGGCCTGGATGGAGTTAGGTGCCTAAGTACATTTTAAAAATCTGGCACTTAAAGCCGTGTTGTAATCCCCGGCTTTATATATTATTGTTGCTTTAAGTATCTGCCTCTAGTTCCTTCCATAGTAGGAAATGGAGATCAGAATCCCCCCTTCAACAATCTTATTTTAGGGCTTAGATCAGACTGGGGTTCATCAGGCCCAATATCCTCTCTTCATCATTGGCCAGCATTAGATGCTTCAGGAGAATCATAGAATCATAGAATCGTAGGGTTGGAAGAGACCTCAGGAGGTATCTAGTCCAACCCCCTGCTCAGAGCAGGACTAACCTCAGCTAAATCATCCCAACCAGGGCTTTGTCAAGCCTCACCTCAAAAACCTCTAAAGATGGAGATTCCACCACCTCTCTAGGTAACCCATTCCAGTGCTTCACCACCCTCCTAGTGAAAAACTTTTTCCTAATATCCAACCTAGACCTCCCCACTACAACTTGAGACCGTTGCCCGTTGTTCTGTCATCTACTACCACTGAGAACAGCCTAGCTCCATCCTCCCTGGAACTCCCTTTCAGGTAGTTAAAGGCCGCTATCAAATCCCCCCTCATTCTTCTCTTCTGCAGACTAAACAAGCCCAGTTCCCTCAGCCTCTCCAGCCCCCTAGACATTTTTGTTGCCCTCTGCTGGACTCTCTCCAACTTGTCCACATCCTTTTTGTAGTGGGGGGCCCAAAACTGGTCACAATACTCCAAATGCGGCTTCACCAATGCCGAATAGAGGGGAATAATCACTTCCTGTGATCTACTGGCAATGTTCCTACTAATGCAGCCCAATATGCTATTAGCCTTCTTGACAACCAGGGCACACTGCTGACTCATATCCAGCTTCTTATCCACTGTTACCCCCAGGTCCTTTTCTGCAGAACTGCTGCCTAGCTCGTCGGTCCCCAGTCTGTAGCTGTGCATGGGATTCTTCTGTCCTAAGTGCAGGACTCTGCACTTGTCCTTGTTGAAGCTCATCAGATTTCTTTTGGCCCAATCCTCCAGTTTGTTTAGGTCCTTCTGTATCCTATCCCTACCTTTCAGGGTATCTACCACTCCCCCTAGCTTAGTGTCATCTGCAAACTTGCTGAGGGTGCAATCTACCCCATCCTCCAGATCATTAATGAAGATGTTGAACAAAACCAGCCCCAGGACCGACCCCTGGGGCACTCCGCTTGTGACCTGCTGCCAGCTAGACATGGAGCCATTGATCACTACTCGTTGAGCCCTATGCTGTAGCCTGTTCTCTATCCATTGTATAGTCCATTCATCCAACCCATACTTCTTTAACTTGCTGATAAGAATACTGTGAGAGACCGTAACAAAAGCTTTTGAAAAGTGAAGGTATATTAGGTCCACCGCTTTCCCCACATCCACAGAGCCAGTCACCTCTTCATAGAAAGCAATCAGGTTGGTCAGGCATGACTTTCCCTTGGTGAATCCGTGTTGACTGTTCCTGATCCCCTTCCTCTCTTCCAAGTGCCTTAAAATGGATTCCTTGAGAACCTGCTCCATGATTTTTCCAGGGATTGAAGTGAGGCTGACCGGTCTGAAGTTCCCTGGATCCTCTTTCCTCCCTTTCTTGAAGATGGGCACTAGATTTGCTTTTTTCCAGTCCTCAGGGACCTCCCCCTGTTGCCACGAGCTTTCAAAGATAATAGCCAATGGCTCTGAAATCACCTCAGCCAACTCCCTCAGCACCCTCGGGTGCATTGCACCTGGCCCCATGGACTTGTGTATGTCCAATCTTTCTAAATAGTCTTGGACCTGTTCCTTCAGCACATCCGGATGTTCATTGGGATGCAAGTGACCATCTTGTGGACAATTATGGAGCAATAAGTGAGAATTGTATCTACCTACCCACCAACCCTTCTACATATTCTCCTGTATATTTGAGCAGACGACATAACAGGCACAAATAATTAGAAATTTCATGACATTTCACACAAACATGTTCACATTTTCCTTCCAGGATCTTTTGTCACTCAGAAACAATGTACAATGTTCACAACGGCTTGGTTTTACAAAGGAGCAGAGGGGAAGGAGTCGTATTAAAACACGGCGGCTTGACTGCATAGCGGCCTTTGGAGAGCCATATGAGGTGACAATTTTTTATGCATTGGGAAAAGTGGAAGTGGTAAATGATTTATATAGGAAGCCAATCAAATTCTAAAATGTAAAATGATAAAAAAGTTGCATTTCCTCCTCTAAAATAAAGTCCTGTGAGTGAAAATGGACCTTTTGTGGTTAAAAATAGTGTTTTCTAATGAAAAAACAACCAACCCAAAAGTCACGTTTAAACAAACTGGCAGTTTTCACAAAACCAAATTGAAACAATTCTGAGACTTCTCTCCATCTATTTTAATATGTTGGCAGGGCTAACGCTCTAGGTTCTTACAGTGGTATCATCTCGAATTGCTGAGCTGTAATCGCATCTACAAACAAATTTTTAAACTTTTTAAAACTATTTATCCACTTGAAAACAAACTGTTGGAAGGGCAGACCTACTGAGGTTTGTCGACACATGGCTGAGGATCTGACATTCTGTTGAAAGAAGATATGCATTACTGGAATGTAACCATCTGTATTTAGTACTTTAACCTTCCATAATGGCCAATAAGAATGAGTTAGAAATGGGCAAGTATACTTTATAATGGGCATTAGAAAAATGAGTCTGGTAGAGTTGTATTCTACGTAGACCGATTCTGGGAGTAATTCCCTTTTAAGTTAATGGCTAAAGAGACATTATTCCTCTCTATGACCCAACCAGCGAACCACCATAAACATGCATGCTATGGAGACAGTGGAAGATCTCAGAGAAGAACCATCTTCCACTTTATCAAGCCCTTATCCAGACTCGGTCCTTCCATGTATTTATTGCCTGTGTAGCTCACAGAGCTAGCTTTAGCATTTATTTTATTGAGTAGTAACACAAGGGACCTACAGGTAACCTGTGAGACTCTGACTTCAGTAGTTAGTAGAAGACTTGAGGCCTATGACCTTTGACACACATAAATGGCCCAACATCACCCTTGAATTTTGGGGAATTGGAAATCGAGTGTTTAAGGGGGAAGCTTGTACATAACGACTCCAGGCAACTATAGAAATATGAGCTAACACCAGCTTTTGGATATTTTAGGATATTTTGGTTATGAGGAGGAAGGTGACGGTGATGAAGAAGACAATGAGTAACATTTCCAGCTGTTCTGCAAGGGATGCTGTGAATATATGGATGTTCGGATGTTCATTCTGTATTATCTCTACCTACTTTGCTGGGTTAGAGTGTTTGTGACTTTGCCGAATGCATTAATAAACTATTAAAAATACAGAAAGATACCTGGAGTGTGAGTATGGCAGCTGTGCACATCGAGATTCCCAATTGAACAATAATTTTAATAATACTGGGCCTGATCTTGGGACCAGAATCTGTCGAACCTCAGAGTGATAACTGGGAATGCCCAAGGAATCGATATAATGAATACACAATTCATAGATCAGGCTATCCCGCCATGGACCTTCTTTGCTTTGTTTGCCATGGCCACAATCTTAACTATTTATTTTGTTCTCTGTTAATGACTGCAGAGCACCCATCCTTACCATGGAAGCACCGAGAAGTCTCGCCCAGGTCAACTTGTATAGGAATGAGAAAGAAAACAGAGAGAAAGAAAGCAGCGGGGACCGGCTGCACACGCCGAGGTTCAGGAGAGGGTAGGGGTGATGGTGGCGGCTGGGGAAGGGGACACGCTGGGAACGGGAGGGGCAGAGGGTGTGAAAGCTGCTGGAACTGGGGTGAGCCCTCTGTGGTGGCTGCCAGGGTAGGGTGTTGGGGGGAAGATGCAGGGGTTTGTGTGGACATGTCAGCGCCCCTGCCTCAGGGCTGCGGTGATAAAGGCCCTGATTAGTCCAGAGCCCAGATCCTTTAGGCCGTAATATCTGTGAGGATCTGGGCTATAGGAGACTTGGTTCAGTGGAATATTTTACTCTCTCTCTCTGTCATCCACCCCCCTCGAATTGTCCTCATTCCCTCCAACAGGGAGTAACACACACACGCACGCACTCACGCACACACACACACACACACACACAAACACACACACTCTGAGCCATCATTTTTCTTAGTAGAAATGAAGCGTTTCAGTACCGTCAGAATGAAATGTTTTGTTCTGACGTGAAATGTTTCATTCTGATCCTTGGCCTTTTGGCACCAAATGGCCGGAAGATGTCACGTTGCACATTTGTCTGTGAGGGAGACCCGAGTTCAAAACTCTTTTCCAACTCAGGCCGAGAGAGATTTCAATGGAGGCCTTTGATGTCCCAGATCAGCTCCCTAAGTGTAACAGCGGCTAACACCTCAGAGGGGTGTTGAATTGTTTCTACCCGAGACCATGTCTACGCTACAAAACTGAATGACACTAACTGCCTAACTGCCACTGAAATGACATTGCTTGGGCATGTCTACACTTTGCCCCTTGGGTCGGAGGTGCGCGTTCGCCCCAGAAGTGCTTGTACCGATTGTACTGTCAGTGTGGGGAATTGGGGGATGGCTCCTCAAAGCCAGTAATAGTCAACGTCAGCAACACCGTGTCTACACTGACACTGCATCGACCTAACAACATCGATCTTGGCTCTACGCCGCTCGTGAAGGTGGAGTTATTGAATTTGCTTAGTGGGCCAGTTACATTAGGAAGAACCAAATTTAAGTGTAGTCACTTCGCTAGTTATGTTGCTGTTAGCTGCCTTGTGCTGACTTCACTCTGTCATGTAGACCAGGCCAGCGTATTAAGGGTTATATCAAATCATTTTTAAAAAGCATTTTTTTTCCCCGACATCTAGAAAGAGATTCCAGAGGAAACGTGGATGACGATGTCAGCCTTCACATATTAGGAAACACTGCTGGCTTACACTCTCTTCTTCACATTATAAACAACCCTTCAAGCTAGAAGGGTTTTAGCTAACCTGAGCTTGGAGCAACTTTTGAACTAGCTGTAAATGTCCTTTTCACTGTTAAGCCCTTCACATTCTCAGTCCATAAAATCTGTTGTCCTGGCTTGGATGGTGGCCAGAAGAAAGGATAGAATCTCTGTAATGGAAAATTATGGATTAATTAACAAAGATGGAAGTTTTCTTCATAACTCCTGGTTGTTAAAATTTGCTTCTGCCCTGAAATATAAGGATTTTTTCCCTATAAATTTCTGTGCTAGCTGTTATAATGGTGGACAATATTCTTCCTATTAAAACAATTCTTTGTCTTTTTTTTTCAGTCCTGCTGAATTATTTTCCACACCAGTAAGTTTCACAGGTAAACAGTATCACACGAAATCGATGCACAGAATGACTGCTGTGATACAAATTACATGAATTGAAGAAGGAAAACCCCACCTCAGTTTTATGCTATAATTTATTAATTATATAGTAATATTATTTTATTACTTTTTTTGTAATAAACAATAGTGAACAATCAGCAACTTCACCCCCCCAAATACTCTTTCCCAGTTCAAACAGCCTCTCCAGCATCCCCCAACACCCCCTCTAAATCCTCCTCCGCTAGATCCTCCCCGCTACCCTTTCCCCCCCCCCCCCCCGGCAGTGTCCTGTGTTTGGGACTGTGAAGGAGGGCCACCCAAGATAACGTTGAATTATAAAGGCACGTTTTCTGTTCCCCTTCCTGGGGTGACTGCACTGGGACCTGGCTCTGGAAGTCTCGATGAGCCACAATTCCAGCTGGGTCCCCGGGGGCAATTCCAGGAGGGCGGAGGGATTTCCTGCCCGGCCTGGGGAGAGGCAGACGTGCCCTTTTCTCTCCTCTCACTCTGAAGGCTGGGCCCGGAGCTGTGTCACAAGGCTGTGTGAGCTGGGTACATGCTGGGAAAAGCCGTGAGTGGGGGGACTCAGGCTGGTGCAGAGAGGGGATGAGAGCTCGCAGGCCCCCAGCCCGGCTCTCTCTCTCCTTCCCCTCTCCACCTCTGGACCTTGAGTACCCAGCTGCGGCTGGGCTGAATCTCGCCCCGGGGGCCCAGCCGAGGGACACCCCGTCTCTCTCTCGCTCTATCCGGGGTCTCTCCCGGGGTCAGGGTCACCCTCCACTGACGGAAGAGGTGCCTGGAGGTTGCGCAGAGTCTCGCTTGCTCAAGTGGGGATGGCTCCGTCAAAGGCAGAGTCGCGCCTGCCGACGTCCTCCGCTCCCGCGGGGTCTGTCCGCCAGCTACCTTGTCCCTGGAGCGCGGGGTGTCCCTCTGCCCCACACGGAGGGAGCCCTCATTGCTCATTGTACAACAGGGGGATCACCTAGCATCCTGCACAACCAGAGCAAGAGCCTTGTGTCCGGCAAGTGTCAATGGGAGTGGTTCCCCCTGGGCTTTGTCTGTGGGTCTGGGAGCCCAGGAGGGGGCTGCCCTCACTCCTAGGCTGGGGTGGCCGCATGGCCGGAGTGAGACTGCTGTTAGCCCTGCCCCGGGGGCAGAGATATGGGGGCAATCAGAATCTCCTGGCTTGTGATGGGGGAGCTCATGTCCCCTTGACTCTCACCTCTCAGCTGTTGGTTCAATTTCAGATTTTACTTTTTTTTTAACTCTTTATTTCGAGTTTTAAATCTTATTTTTCAACTTTTATTTACTTTGTTTCTTTTATATTCTGCTCAGTCCACACAACCAGCCGGCCCCGTCTCCACCGCCTCCCTCTGACCACCCCGTGAACCTCTGGGCTTTGTCACATCAACTTATTCTGGCCTCTCCTCACACGAGGCCCTCTGACACCCCCCCGCCGCACCAGCCAGCCCCTCCCGTCAGCCCCCTGTTCCCCCCACCAGCCAGCCCCTCCAGTCATACCCCTGACCCCCACACTCTAGGCCGCCCCCTCCGGCCAGCCCCACCTCCACCCCCTAGTCAGGCCAGACCAGCCGGCCTAGCCAGGCCCCTCAGCCCCACAATCTGGCCAGTCCTTCCAGCCAAGCCCCTCATTGTCCCAGCAATGAAATATTGTCCCACACCAGCAAGACCCCTCGCCCCACTTTTGCCAGCCCCTCCAGCCAGCTCCCTCGCCCCCCCAGCCCCTGCAGCCTGACCTCTTGCCTCCCGCTCTGGCCTGCCCCATAGCTGGGCCTCTCCCCCACCCCTCTGCACACTCCAGCTGACCCCTCCAGCCAGACCCTTCACCCCCCTCACTCTGGCCAGGCCCGGCTGCCAAGCCCCTTTCTTGCCTCCCCTCCCCCGACTCCCTCGCCAGATCTTTCATCCCCCCCCCCCCCGTGCACACAATCTGGCCAAGCTGCCCAACCAGACCCCTCGCCCCCCCACCCCACTGCATCCAGCACCTGCCCAACCCCCCACAGCCAGACCCTCGCACTGTTAAACAGGACTAGAGTCCTTCGCTTGCTTGCTTGCTTTTTTCACTCATCCTAACCTCACTCCTCATCTCCCCAGCCAGGTTGTATCTGTTGAGTGAGGAGGTCGGCAGGACTGTAGTCCGCTTCCCCTCCCCCTGCGCACCCAGCCCCCTGCTGGGGTGGGGCTGATGGGGTCTTCCCGAGCAGTGGGACTGGGAATGCGAACCCCTGGAGGTATCTAGGGAAGTTTCCCTCTCCCAGAGCTATTGTCTCAGGCTCTCGGCAGACTCAGGCAGACTGGGCTGTAGTGGCTGAACTCAGGGCAGATCCCCCCCACCCTTCACACGAGCTGGTGTTTCAGGCAGTGGTGATACAGCATGAGGTGCTGGCCCCTGTCAGACCCGGGCACTGGACTCTGCCTGTTCCCACAGGAACATCGGAGTTGCCAATTTCTGTTTGAAGAAAATGTGACGAGTATTTCACCCAGATCTACAAACATCCAGTAGGAGCTCAAATAAAACGGAGTAATTCATAACCCTTATTTACACCATCCATTGTGAATTATTCCTCCAGTTCCTGGTCTTCTCCCCCAGGTTACAGCTGGGGCAACTGAGGCACGGAGAGCTGGGGTAATTCAGTTGCGTAGCTGGGCTTAAATCACTAGGGCGCCAGGTGTCTTGACCTCCTCTCTACAACCCCTGCTGCCTGGCTGCCCTAGTTATCGTTGTAGGCTGGGATTGTCAAGGCAATCTAAGGGAGTTAGGACCCCAAGACGTGCATGCCTTACTCTCCCTTAGGCTCCTTTGCAAATCCCAGCCTTCATAGTTCTGAAAGTCAAGAGAAGCCCAGGCCTTGGAATATGCCAAGAGAGACCCGGGGCCAGAATTACAAAGGGGTTTAGGCATCTAAAGAAGCTGATAGTTGCCTTGTGGGATTTGCAGTAACACTTCAGCAAGTTAGGTGCCTAACTCCCATTGGATGTCCATGGGATTTAGCTACCTGGCAGATTTAGGAGCTTTGGGAAATCCCAGTATATACCTGTCCCACCTTTAGGTGCCCAAATCCCTTGGTAATCCTGGCCCACTGAAAGCACAGAAGCTGAAGGCAGGAAATCCTAGGGCCTGTGCTAGGCAGGGGGTCAGACTAGAGGGGCAGAATGGCCCCTTTTGGCTTTAAAATTAATGAGTCTATGAAGTTTTGCCTCTGGGCCTCTGCTTCTGAGCTGTTCAGGTCTCTCGGGAGTGAGTCCCACAAGCCCTTAGGAACTAGACATGGGTAAATCACCTTCCTGCAGCATCGCTCCTTTAATGCCAATTACGTTCAAAGCCAGCTACACACTGCTCAGCTGCAGAGAGCAACCGGTCTGAGTCTAGTTCTGTCAGGTCATGCTCAGAGTGAGGGGTGAGATGACGATTACACACTTGTGTCTTTGGCTTCTACATAGATCGATAGATAGATAATGACCGAAGAATCCTGGAGCTGGACGACTGAATCCATCAATTGTTAGGAAAAAAAATCCACAGCAGCCAGTACAGTAAGTGTGCTATTTCAATGAAATACGTGTGGGGGTTAAGATACAAGGGAAATTTAAAGAACACAGATCAGATTTCCTGTCAGAACTCATTTAAGGATTTTACTATTAAGTTTCTCAAACAAATAGAGACAGTCAGAATTTAAAAAACTCCTCCTGTAGAAAATGTGAATTTTTCATCAGAAACCCCAAACCCTTTTTTTTTTTTTTTTGAGCTTTAGGCAGCTGAAAGCATCCAGGTGAAATGTGTAGACTTTAAAAGAAAACCAAACAAGACTGCTTTTTCAGTGTTCAGCTTTCCAACAAAACAACAGATTTTCAAGGAAAGCAGATACATTGTGTGAAAAATGTTGGTTTGCTAAAAACCCAATTTTCCATCCAAAAAATCAACCAATCAATCAAACACCCAAAATTCAACTGAAATTGTCCAATGATATTTAAACTTTGAACAAGGGTGGGAAACTTTAACGTTGTCTAATAACACCATAACTGAAAACCCACTGATTCTGTTGCCTCTGCTTTGATTTCTGTAAAACTATGTGAATGGCAAAGCTGATACCCACAGGATGTTTTCCATGGATTAGGACTTTTGAACCCAGTTTCAGAGTTCAGCCGAGCAGCCAAATCTATCTATCCTGAGATGGAGCTTAGATAGACAAGGAGGAGGTCAATGGTGTTAGAAATAACCAAACAGGTTGTCCCTGGGGTGGACTGAGGAGACAGAACCCTTTATTGCCTGCTCGTTCCACCTCAACGCCACAAGTGAGCAATGAGGGGGTGACTTTACAATCCTTTTACCCATAACGGTATGTAAACATATACATTTCCAGCAACTCCCCATAGACCCTTATTTGGTTACAACGACTCCTATAAAATGAATATTAACTAGTACATAATGAATATGTTTGTGGTTTACAGAATTATCTCACAGAGTGCAGGCGCATTACCTTAAAACACTAATGTTCTTTAAAACATGCAAGGGAGGGAAAGAAGATAATACTCTTCTCCCACCAAAGGCCTTGCACAGGAGGGGAGATAGTTATTTTGTTAGCCTCATCCCCTGAGCAGATGGCCGGGAAGGGAGGGAAAGAAGAGAGATAACACGACTCTAACTAGAACTCACACAATTATCAGAAACAAGGTTTGCCCGTGCCATGACCCCGTTCCCTGTAGCTTAGGCCTGACCATTTGTCCAGCTTTAACTCTTCACTCTCCTACAAATGGGACTAGAAACCTCTTTGTCTAGCACCATATCCAGGCTCCATCACTGCTGGCAGCTGAGCACAAATATTGTAACTATGTGCACAGAATAGACATATCATAAGGCACAACCCATCCCCCAAAGAGCTCAGAGTCCTAGTAGACAAGGCAGAGGAGGGAGAGAGGGAAAGAGAGTCCCAGGGAGGACAAGTGACTGGCCCAAGGTCAAACAGCAGGTCAGTGGCAGAGCCAAGAACAGACCCCGGGTCTCCTGACTGCCACTGACCCTCACTGCACAGACATAAAATCACAAAGGGAAATGATACAACACAGCAGTAACTGAGCCGTGCCACTAACCCATCGTGACATCGCTATGTAAACCTGGGTGGCCCTGGGGGGCCATAAATCAATGTGTGACCTGGCTGCAGGCTGTCTGTGTGGTGCTGGGGTAGAATCAATACAGCAGAGCTGCCATGTAGGACACTGGGTGTGTCTATGTCGCATTTCCCCTGCAATGGGGCTCAGGCTGTGCTAGTGTTTTAGAATTTCAGTTCCAGGCCCAAGCTTTGAGCCTGCTTTTGGTCACAATAGAGGGACTTTCTTTCTCTGCTAGGAATGTAGGATTCAGCTTGTACTTCGTTCCATCTGCTGAACCAGCCAGGTCCTGGCTCAGATCTTCACAGGTGTGAACTGACCCCGCTTCCAAGACGTGTGCGGATTGACATCAGTGGGATAACGCACTGGACTAGTCGTCTCATTCTCTGCAGTGAGGAACCCTTACCGCCCCTGCTCAGTGGATGTGATCAGGGCTGTGCTCTGACAGTCACATCGTCAGTTACTATGGAGAGAGGAGTCAGGGTCATTCCCTCGGTCACTTTAATCCTCACTGTTGCCCTTCTCCTTCCCTCCGCAGGCAGGACACAATGTGCTGAGGAAGAAAATGTCCAACCGGACCACCGTGACCGAGTTTCTTCTCCTGGGATTCTCTGAGGTGCGGGAGCTGCAGATTTTACACTTTGTGGTGTTTCTAGTGGTTTACCTGGCAGCCCTGATGGGGAACCTTCTTATCATCACAACCATAGCCCTCGACCGCCACCTTCACACCCCCATGTACTTCTTCCTGATCAATCTGTCCATCCTAGACATTGGCTCCATCTCTGTCACCGTCCCGAAATCCATGTCCAATTCCCTCATCAACACCAGGTCCATTTCTTACGCTGGATGTATCACCCAAGTCTTTTTCCTCATTTTCTTCATGGGAGCAGATCTTTTCCTTCTCACTGTCATGTCGTACGATCGCTACATCTCCATCTGCCAGCCGCTGCACTATGAGAAAGTGATGAACAGGGGAGCTTGTGTCCAAATGGCAGGCGGGGTCTGGGCCAGCAGTGTTCTCTATGCCACACTGCACACTGGGAACACATTTGCAGTATCCTTCTGCAGAGGCAACAAGGTGGATCAGTTCTTCTGTGAAATTCCCCAGCTACTCAAGCTCACCTGCTCTGACTCCAACCTCACTGAAACTGGGCTTCTTCTCTTTAGTGTCGGCTTATTGTTAAGCTGCTTTGTTTTGATAATTATGTCATATATTCAGATCATCAGCACAGTGCTGAGAATCCCCTCAGAGCAGGGCCGGCATAAAGCCTTCTCCACCTGCCTCCCTCACCTCACTGTGCTTTCCTTGCTAGTTTGCACTGGCAGCTTTGCCTACCTGAAACCCCTCTCCAGCACGATATCATGGCTGGATCTCGTGGTGGCTGTTTTCTATTCCGTGCTGCCTCCAGTGATGAATCCCATCGTCTATAGCATGATCAAAGCTGCCCTGAGGAAACTGACAGGGTGGTGGTTACCCACTAAAAATTAAAGGTCCATCTTCCTCCTTTGAGTGTGATTTCATTCTGTGTCTGTATAGAAATGTAATCAATAGGTGACATTAATGTCTCTGTGAAAACATGTTTTGCAATCTCCTTACATGCAAAGGGGTATTTACACTGACAAAACTGCAGACAAACTCAAGTCAATGGAGTTACTGTAGATTTACAGAAGTGTAAATAAAATCAGAATCTATTTATCTATCTCCATGTCTATCTTAGGTTTTTGTACTGCCACCCATCCCCAGGCTATCTGAAACCTTCCAGATAAAATCAGTACCCAGATCAAAGTCTAGTGGACTGCGTGAGATCTCTGGGTCTTCTCCTATTGGGTGTATAACCTCTGCTTGAGGTATGATGGCTGTTGGTTTAGTGTTTGCTCATGTAACTCAGTGGGATATGACGGTATAAAATGTCATATCTCTGGATTTATTGGAAGCTCACGGGACAAGTCCGCTCTTTCTCAATGGCAGCGTGTTGTGCTGGATTCCAGACAGCTGCCCTGCCTGAGACAGGTGTTTGACACCTTTCTGAAGGACCACCACTGACAGCCATCAAGACTAGTCTTTGGGGTTGTTGATTTTTATGGTCTCTGAATGATTTCCCTTCCCGCCTCCAGGGAAAATGATCCGATAGCAGATAGAACATCACAGTTTGAACCCATGTCACAGAGACAGGGGCCTGGTGAACAGGGCGTTTTTGCTTTGTGCAGGGAGGGTCTGAGTGTAAGGGGACTGTTGGCCCCTTACTGAAATTTAGTGGGTCTTAGCGGGCCATCTCTCAGTACCAAAGGACAGGGGAAGGGAGGGTGGGAAATCAGGGCCCTGAGATGGACAGCCCCCAAGGCCAGTGCAGAAAGGCCAATGTTCCAGATCTTCCTGATTGACAGGGCAGGCAGGCCAATGTGGGGGGGATGTCCTCTGTGTGAGCTGGAGCTGCCTGCAGAGAGTGGGGCCAAGCGGAGAACAAAGAGGCACCTGAGACACGGGAGCCAGCGACTGGGAGGTCAGAGAAGAAGCCCAGGGAGCTGAGCTGAGCAGACCCACAACAGCAGAACCAGAGGGGCCCGAGGTGCAGCCCAGAGAGCCAAGCTGAGCTGAGCCACGTTGAAACAGGGTGGGGCTGGAGCTGGGACTGGAGCCGTGTGGAGCCGGGTGCGGTGAGCATCTGGGGATAGCGAGGGGGATACTGGGCACAACTGAGAATTGAAGCCAGTTCTCCTGAGTCTCAGGCCACTGCCAGGCATGAGATAAATGCCAGTGGAGAGAAAAAAATATAGGGCCTGGGATTGTCAAAAGGGGCTGAAGGGAGCAGATGAAATTCCAGGGGATCTGGGCACCCAAATCCTTTCAGCCCCTTTGAAAATTGCACTCATAATAGAGGGGATGTTTGATCAGCTTTATTTTGGAAAAAAAACAATTTTACAAAGGACAAATCTCTGCCCTTCTGCTTTCCTGCATGTGGGAAAACCCGCAGTGCAGAATACAGGCAAAGAGCTCAGGAGTGGATGGATGCAGGCTGACAATCTGATGGAAGTCTCTGTTCGGGGCATGGTGAACCAAGTACGTGGGTGTGCTGACTTCAAGGGAATTCCCACACCTTGTGGAAAAGCACTGAAATGCTCTGCGAAGTTCCCATTGGCTGCAGAAGTTCAAGGAGTCCATTAGGCCACATTCATCCTCAGTCTAAATCCATGGGCTTTAGTCATCATGGCTGGCTAACTGGCCATCAGGTCCCTAAGTCGCTTTTAAAAATGGGAGCCTTTTAGGGCAGATTTTTAAAGGTCGTTAGGTACCTAAAAATGCAGATGGGCACCTAAATGGGGTTTTCAAAAGAACGTAGGCACTTAATTCTCCTTTAACTCAATGGGATTTGGGAGCTTAACCTTACGTAGGCACTTTTGAAAATCTCACTAGTCACCTATGAGTCTTCAAACACCTACGTGGCTTTTAACAATGACCCTAAGGCCAGGCCTACACTTCAGTATAAGCCTCAGGTTTAAATTTAGGCTCAAGCGTAATCCTTCATCCCTCTGCACACAAGTGTTGGGAAACCAGGACTTGGACTCAGGGCCTCAGAACCCCATGGGGCGGAGAGTCCAAATCTGAGTGAATGCAGGAACCAGAGTTCAAGCCCTACTGCTTTGAAGTCTAGATACAGCCCCCCATTGGATTTGTAGTCTGGGAGTCTGCCAAAAGTATCCCACAATCCCAAGAGCCAATTTCTTTTGTCCACTGGACAGTCCAGTTTGGTTGACCACTCAAATTTTCCTACATGCACCATGAACATAGGGTTAGAGTGGCCCCGTTTTGAAAGGGCGCTAGGAAGTCTGGGATATGGGAGGTTGAATTCAGGCACAGATAATGCACGGTAAATGCTGAAGCCACAGTTTGGGACCAGGGTTCGACAAAACTAAACCTGGAGCTGCAAATGAATGTCGATGCTCAAGCCCTAGGTTAACTAACCCAGGGTCTGCTAACTCAAGTTCTGCTGTCCCTGAGCTTACACTGTAGTGTAGACAGACCCTAAGTGACTATGGCACCTAAATTCCATGTTCATTGAAAGTTACTCTAAGGTTTTCCCTTCACAAGGAAGGTTCATATTTCATGCGTAAGCCGGTGATGAAAACGAGATGTTTTAGATTGATTTGCTTTGGAAAGGTAACGCATGCACAGATGTGAAATGAGACCCTTGGTATCAAAACCCCCAGCGGAGGATGTAGGCAGAGTGTAAAAAATAAAAAAATAATCCCAGGAGTAAGGTAACTAGACAAAACTCCAGTTGAAGAGATGGGCCTGATTCACCTCTGCACATCAGGACCATTTCTCTTCCGCTCTTGCTCTCACACATGTCAAGCCCCACCTCTTCCTCGTTTACTCTCCCGTTTAAATTATCCTTAATTTAAAGATAATTAATTTAATTTATATTTACTCCTGTCATTCGAAACATAGGAAAACTCATTAGATAGATTCATAGATAGATAGATAGACAGAGTGTAATGTGGTTGCAATATCTAACAGTTTTGAGAATTTATGAATAACCAACGTAGAGCGTACCAAGCGTACCGTACTCCCGATTCTGTGACTACACTTCACATTCTTGAGTGACATGGAAAATTTCTTGGTGCCTGGTAATTTTTAATTCTTGTTTGTCTAGGTGCTGGATGTTGATGTGTGTGAAAGGTGCATTTGCTCTGTTCTTCCTCCATTTGCTTTAATATAATACAAATGAAAACTCTAAAGAAAAGACAGGTCTGTCTGTTCCACTTTGGATAAAGGATGAAAAAGTCATTTGGCCAGAGGGAGAGAGGGGAAAGAAAGAAAGAAAGAAAAAGCAAGTGATTCTAGGCCTGTTCAATAGTGCAAGGGGTCTGGCTGTGGGTGTCGGGCAGGTGCTGGATGCAGTGGAGTGGGGGACAAGGATTCTGGCTGGAGGGGGTGTGGCCAGAGTGTGTGTCGGGGACAAGGGGTCCAGCACCAGGGACTGGCTAGACTGAGGAGGAGGGGACACAGCTGGGAGTGACTGGCCAGTATAGGGGGTGAAGAGTCTGGTTGCAGGGGCTGACAAAATGGGGGGCAGGGGTCTGGCTGGTGTGGGGGGATAATGAGGGGCTTGGCTGGAAAAACTGGCCAGATTGTGGGGGTGAGCGGCCTGGCTAGGCGGGCTGGTCTGGCCTGATTAGGGGGTAGAGATGGGTCTGGCTGGAGAAGGCCAGCCTAGAATGTGGGGGGCTAGAGGCCCGGTGGGAGGGGCTGGCTGGTGGGGGGGTGTCAGAGGGCCTGGTGGGAGGAGGGGCCAGAATATAAAAGAAATATAAAGTAAAAAAGTAATATTTTTTATAAAAAGTTTTGAAATATATATACAATAAAATTTAAAACTTAAATACATAGTAAAATACAGAATTTAAAAAAGTGAAATCTTCAACTGAACCAACACCTGCCGGGTGTGTCAATTGGACGTGTGCTCCCCCATCACATGTCAGGAGCTTCCAAGAGCCCCCCAGGGCAGGGCTAACAGCAGTCTCACTCCGGCCATGCGGCCACCCCAGCCTGGAGTGAGGGCAGCCCCCTCCTGGGCTCCCAGACCCACAGACAAAGCCCAGGGGAACCACTCCCATTTACACTTGCCGGACACAAGGCTCTTGCTCTTGTGCAGGATGCTAGGTGATCCCCCTGTTGTACAATGAACAATGAGGGCTCCCTCCGTGTGGGGCAGAGGGACACCCCGCGCTCCAGGGACGAGGTAGCTGGCGGACAGACCCCGCGGGAGCGGAGGATGTCGGCAGGTGCGACTCTGCCTTTGACGGAGCCATCCCCACTTGAGCAAGTGAGACTCTGCGCAACCTCCAGGCACTTCTTCCGTCAGTGGAGGGTGACCCTGACCCTGCGAGAGACCCCCCCGGATAGCGCGAGAGAGAGACGGGGTGTCCCTCGGCTGGGCCCCCCGGGGCGAGATTCAGCCCAGCCGCAGCTGGGTACTCAAGGTCCAGAGGTGGAGAGGGGAAGGAGAGAGAGAGCCGGGCTGGGGGCCTGCGAGCTCTCATCCCCTCTCTGCACCAGCCTGAGTCCCCCCACTCACGGCTTTTCCCAGTGTGTACCCAGCTCACACAGCCTTGTGACACAGCTCCGGGCCCAGCCTTCAGAGTGAGAGGAGAGAAAAGGGCACGTCTGCCTCTGCCCAGGCTGGGCAGGAAATCCCTCCGCCCTCCTGGAATTGCCCCCGGGGACCCAGCTGGAATTGTGGCTCATCGAGACTTCCAGAGCCAGGTCCCAGTGCAGTCACCCCAGGGAGGGGAACAGAAAACGTGCCTTTAAAATTCAACGTTACCTGCCTGGCCAAGTGAAGCAAGGCCTCAGACTGAACATATTGGCATGTCTCTGTCTGTCTCTTTGTATTCATTTAACATGGTAACTTTTGAAAATCATAACCAATCAGATCCAACATTTCACGGAATGTTCTAGATCTTTGGGTTCTTTTAAATTTCATCTTAACTGTGAATTTCCTGGGTTTCTTATGCTGGGTTTGAGGTAATTAGGAGTTCTTTTTAATGTAATTTACTCTAAATTACCAAGATGTGCTCTCACCCTGTACTACATCTTAACATAGTGTGACCTGCTGTACCTAGGGTAGTCCAACTGAAAATGACAAGATCAGGGCAGGCTGCAAAAGGGAGAGCAGATTATCCCAAACTGGTGCCTAACACCGTGGTCAGTCCCCAATCAGCCACAAACAGTGCTCCTGAACTCCCCACCGATTATCAAGAAGCCAACAGATGAGCGGCTAACAGAAGGAGGGAATTTGCCTGAGAGCCTCTGAAGAGGCTCTCAGAGGAAAGATATGGAGAGTGAGCGATCTGTTGTTGTCACCTGCACTGGATGTGCTATGTTTGTCTTCCTCCCACAGGAAAGAGATGACTTCATCTCTACCAAGTGCAGGCTGGTTTCCATATTGGAAGAGAAGGTTCAAGGACTAGAGACCCAAATATTAACCCTGCGTTGTATTACAGAAAATGATGTATTTCTCGATCGGGCACAGGCAGAGTGTAAGGAAGATTCAGAGAAGGCCGGGCAGGCGAAACTGAAGAACGGGGAAGAAAATTGGCAGCATGTGACCTCCTGAAGAAAGAGAACTTATATGCCCACCATGCAGATAGAAGTAAGGAATCGTTTTCATCCTCTCTGCACAAGTACTACGGCGGAGAATGATTTGGAGGACCCATCGGAGGGAATGGATCAGAAGGAGACCCGTTTGATCAGAAGGCAAGGGATGCATTGTCCTAGGGACGGGGGTTCCATGGCCACTACTCCCAAGAGGAAGAGAAGGGTGATGGTGGTCAGGGACTCCCTCCTAAGGGGGATGGAGTCATCCATCTGCCGTCCGGACCGGGAAACTAGAGAAGTGTGCTGCTTGCCTGGAACTAGGGTTAGGGATGTAACGGAGAGACTGCCAAAACTTATGAAGTCAGACCGCTACCCCTTCCTACTTCTCCACGTGGACACCAATGACACTGCCAAGAATGATCTTGAGCGGATCACTGCAGACTATGTGGCTCTGGGAAAAGAGATAAAGGAGTTTGAAGCGCAAATGGTGTCCTCAACCATCCTCTCTGTTCAG
>NW_027131626.1:0-2627 GCF_026122565.2 Emydura macquarii macquarii | reverse complement strand
CTGCTTTACAAGAAACCAGCTCCAAACCAGGCAGCGCTATCCCACAGAATGACCGGTGAGTGCTGTGCTTATGACGTGATTGGTTGGAATTTCCTATTTTGAGTTCTTCTCCTCATTCAGCGCTGGAGATGTGCAGTTCTTTGTCATGTCTCAGAGTGAGGCCGCCTGCAATGCACTATGGGAATTGCATTTAAGCTCTCCGTGATTGGAGAAGAGGAAACAGAGTGAGACAGAGCCTGAAAACATACCATGAAGCCTTCTGGATTTGTCCTGTGAGGGAACGCTGCTTTTTTCACTTGACCCACACTTGACAGGGGAGCACTTACCCTGCTCAACATCCCAGCAAGTGCTCCTGTTGGGGTGCCAGGTCAGTGACGCTCTGCTGTGATTCTGTGTATTCTGCATCTCACCTGGGGAAATGTCGTTGGGGGCAGGGAACCTCTTGGTGGTTTGAAAGAATCCGGAGATATGATCCCGGACGGACTCCACTGCAGAAACAATGTCCAAGCGGAGAAGCAATTTCTTATTTAGTTGTTCAGAGAGTGCTAGCTCTGTTTGGATATTGTTCCTGGGAATGTCTGGGGGAAATGGTGGTAGCCAGCCTGACCCTGCTTGGGAAGTTAGTTCCTTAGGATAAAGAGCAAAAAACCAAACACAACAAATAGGAGTTCCCTTTTCTCTCCAGAAACCAGATCCAAACCAGGCAGCACTACCCTACAGAACGAGCGGTGAGTGCCATGGTTTAGATATGATTGGATGGAGTTTCCCCTGTGGAGGTTGCTAATCGTTCAGTGCTGGAGTACAGCTGCTCTTCTCTATCCTGTCTTACAGGAAGACTGTCTGCAGTTAGCAATGATGATTGGATGTTAAACAATCAATTAAAAAAGGAAAAAAGAAAAATAAGAGAGGAAGCATATTTGATTGAGAGTTGTCATTTTGTGCTGTATGTGTTTTTCACTGAAACTGTACCTCAACAGGGGAGCACTTACCCTTCTCAATAGACCAGCAAGCGCTCCCGTTGGGGTGCAAAGGCAGTGACGCTCTATTTCAATTCTGTGCATTCTGCATCTCACAATTGAGAAATGTTCCGAGAAAGCAGGAAATCTCTTGGGAGGTCTGAAGAATCCAATGGCTACGATTCCATAGTCTCTGCTGCAGAAACAAGGTCCAAACAGAGCAGCACTTTCCTATTTAGCTGTTCAGAGAGTGCCAGGTGTGTTTGGATATTGTTCTTGAGAATTTTGGGGAAACGGTGGTAGCCAGCCAGCTTCATCCAGGTCAATGTTCTGCAAGGAAAAGGAAAATATTAGTCTGGTCAAAAACAAAATGAGGAGTTCTGCATGGAAACTCAGCAAGGTGCTTATTCTCTCCAGAAACCAGATCGAAACCAGGCAGCACTACCCTACAGAACGACCAGAGAGTGCCGTGGATGGAGCTTCCCCCATGGGGTTGCTAATCATTCAAGGCTGAAGCACAGGTGCAGTTCTCTATCCTGTCTTACAGGAAGGCTGTCTGCAGTTCGCAATGATGATTGAATTGAAACAGTCAATTGAAGAGGGAACAGTGGGAACACACTCGAGAGAGAGGAAACATATGATTGGGAACCATCTTTGGTGCTGTGTGGAGAAATCTCTGTAAGTTTTTCAGAGAACATACACCTCAACATGGGAGCACTTACCTTCTCAACATCCCAGCAAGTGCTCCCGTTGGGGTGCAAAGTCAGTGATGCTCTATTGCGATTCTGTGGATTCCGCTCCTCCCCAATGGGAAATGTTCCCAGAAATCAAGGAAACGTTTGGAGCTTTTTAAGAATGCATCGGATATGATCCCGGACGGACTCTACTACAGAAACAAGGTCCAAACAGAGCAGCTCTTTCCTATTTAGCAATTCAGAGAGTGCCAGGTGTTCAGATATTGCTTCTGGGAATTTTAGGGGGAAATGATCACCGTAACCCAGCTGGTTCCACGTCAATGTTCTTCTAAGAAAAGGAAGTATTAGCCTGGGCAAAACAAAAGGAGGAGCTCTGCATGGAAACCCAACAATGTGCTTTTTCTCTCCAGAAACCAGATTCAAACCAAGCAACACTTTCCTACGGAACGACCAGAGAGTGCAGTGGTTTGGATATGGTTGGATGGAGCTTTTCCCCCTGAAGGTTGCTAATCATTCAAGGCTGGAGTACAGGTGCAGTTCTTCATCCTGTCTTAGAGGATGACTGTCCTGCAGTTCACAATGATTATTGAATTGCAACAGTCAACTGAAAAAGGAACAGAGAGAACACACTTGAGAGAGGAAACATGAATGAGAACCATCTTTTGTGTTGTGTGGAGAAAATCCTGTAATTTTTTTCCAGTGACCTACGCCTCAACAGGGGAGCACTTACCCTGCTCAACATTTCAGCAAGTGCTCCTGTTGGGGTGCAAAGTCAGTGATGCTCATTGCGATTCTGTGGATTCTGCTCCTCCCCATTGGGAAATGTTCCCAGAAAGCAGGGAAACATTTGGAGCTTTGAAGAATGCATCGGATACGATTCTGGACGGACTCCACTGCAGAAACGATGTCCAAACAGAGCAGAACTTTCCTATTTAGCTATTCAGAGAGTGCCAGCTGTGTTTGGATATTGTTCTTG
>NW_027131625.1:0-2653 GCF_026122565.2 Emydura macquarii macquarii | reverse complement strand
CCCCGTTACGAGGGCTTGTCCGGGAGTTGAACCCGGGACCTCTTGCTCCCAAAGCAAGAATCATACCCCTAGACCAACAAGCCTCAGACGCAAAGGACTGCCCCCATGCGGCCTCAGGATGAACGGAAGAAAACGCACACCGTGCTGGGTCGCGCCACCCACACACAGGCGTGGAGGGGGCTAAGGCGGCCAGGGAGGACTCCTGACGCCATAGGCTGCACCTGGAGGAAGACACTGAGTGCGAACAAGCTCAGCTGGGCAGGAAAAGGCGGGGCCTAGAAAGCCACGGAGCTTCGGCTTGCCACAGACAGGGCTTTCTGCTGGGAAGGGGTACTCACTCCCCGGGAAGAGGGAGGAGGCTTTGCAGCTGCTACGCCCAAAGGGCAGAGGGACACAGGGAGATAGAGGAAGCAGTCGAGGGAGGGAGCGGTGGGAGAGGAAAGCCCACAACGGCTGGCTCTGGAACGCGGAGTAGAGGCCGGGCTGGGGTTCCCCTGCCAGCCGCCGAAGGCGTGACGCAGACCGGACGCGGGAGGGTGAACGTGAAGGCTGCCTGGGTCACAGTGGTGGTGACGGAGAATTGAAGGACAGTACCTCGCAAGCGGGAAAGGCTGAGCCACCTGGCCTCTGGCTGAGTCACGGGGAGGACAGCTGCAGCTGCTGAGAGCCAGAGGGGCTGCAGAGGAGAACCGGACAGGCTGGACTCGCTGGAAGGGGCCTCGGACTGACCACTTCAACTCCCCGGATGAGCCACAAGGAGGCGCCGTTCAGCGGTGAGTGGACCATGCCGGCCCGCAAAGCAAAAGGACAGGGTGCCACAGAAAGACGAGCCACCGAAGACACGCTCCAGCGGCAGATGAAGCTGCCACGAGGGCTTGTCCGGGATTTGAACCCGGGATCTCTCGCACCCTAAGCGAGAATCATACCCCTAGACCAACAAGCCACCCGTGCTGTGGAGGCTCTCGGCGTGCCTCAGAAGCTGGGTAGAAAGAGCAGGCCGTTGTCTCCGGAAAGCTGAAAGCTACTGCGCCTAGCTTCACCTTCCCAAGGTCATCTCCGCCGTCGCTCCATCACAAGCCTGAGTCGACAAACCAAATTGACACCCTAAGAAAGCTCACGTCGCCACCCCATTTTGGGAGAAAATCTCAGGCAAAAGGAGAGAAGACCAAATGGGGCGGCAGGAAACACGCCCATCGGCGAGGGCTTGTCCGGCACTTGACCTCTCCGAGAGGCGAAGGGACACCCACTCTCCCAAAAGGCAACAAACCATGCTTTGGAGCCAAAGCGAACATCTTTTCTCACAGGTTTGGCAACTAAACCAAACCGGACAACCTCCCTCCCTCCCTCCCTGCCTCCCCACGCAAGCCCAACAGGCAGAGACAGCCGTACAATGAAAAAGCACTGCACATGACTGCACCTTTCCAAGGTCTTCTCCACGTTCTCCCGCACCCGACGTGGGAATCCTACACCTTGACCAACGAACCGAATTCAGACCCTGATGCCGCTCTCCCTCTTCGGGATGAGGGAGCAAAACCCAGGCAAATGAAAGCCCTAACGGGGCAGCGGCAAACACAGCCTTGGCAAGGGCTTGGGCGAAATCTGAAGGCGGGATGTCTTGCGCCCAAAAGGAGACTCGTGGCCTAGTCCGCCAAATCCCTTGGGAAGTCTCACTAAAGCAGCGTTCCCCAGGAGCTGCCAAAGAAAAGAACCAGCAGCCGGAGCGAGCCTGCGGATGTGAAGGTAGAGCAGCAAACCCACCCTTGGGAGGACTTGTCGGGGAGCCAAGCCCGGGACCTCTCGCGCCCGAAGTGAAAAATCGTAGCTCTGGGGCAACGAGCCACGTTTGCCCTTGCCGCAATGGTCAGGCCTCAGCAGTTGTGGCCCCAAAACAGGAGACGCCTGGAGCTGTCAAGTTTCACCGCTCCCCAGTGGAGCTCCTACAGTGCCTGGGCAACATTCCCTTGGGTGCGGTGTGTTACCGGTAGGGGATAATCCGGTGCCTGCATCTTCGCCACCCAGGGTGGCTGCCTGGAGGCCATAAGAAATTAGGGGGAGAGCGGGTAGAAGGAAAGCAAAAGAAAGCGTTAAGGGTTGTCCTCTGCGGGTGAGCGGGGTGCTCCATTCTGTCCTCGGGGGTGGGGGCACGTGCCACCGCCCGGTGGGCGGAAGGGCTCCGGGGACCTCCCAGCCTCAAGCGCCCCTTAAGGCTGTCCCCTTTTTCGGGGTGCCCGTTGGAAAGCCTCGCCACCCTGTGCTGCAGCTGGACACTTAAGTCCCCCCTGTGCGGCATGCGCAAGAAGGAAGCACGCACCCTCCAGGGCAACATTCGAGGCGCACACTGCGGCCGGGGAGAATTCCGGCCACCAGGTCAACCCATTGGGTGGAATGGGTGACGGTGAGTGTGACTCCCCCCAGCCGCCACCTCAACCTCAACCTCCTCCTCCCAGGCTGTCCCTTCCCGCCGGAGGGCCCCAGTGCCCTTGCGGGGCTGGCTCAAGCCCCTCCTTCCACCTTCGCGGAGGCAGACAGCCAGGCTCGCCCTCTGAAGCCATGGCTTCTCTCGGCCACCAGCTGAAGCCGAGAGCTAATGCAGAGGCTAAGGCTAAGGCAGCTGAGGCTTGACAGGCGAGTGGAGAAAAACCCAAGGCAAACC
>NW_027131624.1:0-26545 GCF_026122565.2 Emydura macquarii macquarii | reverse complement strand
AACCCTCGTTGTCTTTGCCATATTGGCTTTCATAACAAAAGCTCAAAGTGTAGAAGCATCTACATTGTTTTCGGGTAATGAAGGTTCCGCGCACTCTAAAGACTCAAGTCTTTACAGTGCTGCGGAACCCTCGTTGTTTTTGCCATATTGGCTTCGATAACTAAAGCTCGAAGTCTAGAAGCATCTACATTGTTCTTGAGTCGTTTCAAGGCACTCTAAAGACTAAAGTCTTTAGAGTACCGCGGAACAATCGTTATTTTTGCCATATTGGCTTTGATAACAAAAGCTCAAAGTGTAGAAGCATCTACATTGTTTTCAACGAGGGTTCCGCGGCACTCCAAAGACTAAAGTGCCGCAGAACCCTCGTTCTTATTGCCATATTGTCTTTGATAACAAAAGCTCAAAGTGTAGAAGCATCTACATTGTTTTTCGGCAATCGAGGTTCCGCGGCACTCTAAAGACTAACGTCTTTAGAGAGCCGTGGAACAATCGTTATTTTTGCCATATTGGCTTTGATAACAAAAGCTCAAAGTGTAGAAGCATCTACATTGTTTTCGGCAACGAGGGTTCCGCGGCACTCTAAAGACTAAAGTGCTGCGGAACCCTCGTTGTTTTTGCCATATTGGCTTTGATAACAAAAGCTGAAAGTGTAGAAGCATCTACATTGTTTTCGGCAACGAGGGTTCCACGGCACTCCAAAGACTAAAGTCTTTAGAGTGCCGCGGAACCCTCGTTGTTTTTGCCATATTGTCTTTGATAACAAAAGCTCAAAGTGTAGAAGCATCAACCTTGATTTCGGCAACGAGGGTTCCGCGGCACTCTAAAGACTAAAGTGCCGCAGAACCCTCATTGTTTTTCCCATATAGGCTTTGATAGCAAAAGCTCAAAGTGTAGAAGCTTCTACATTGTTTTCGGCAACGAGAGTTCCGCGGCACTCTAAAGATTAAAGTCTTTACAGTGACGCGGAACCCTCCTTGTTTTTGCCATATTGGCTTTGACGACAAAAGCTTAAAGTGTAGAAGTATCTACATTGTTTTCGGCAACGAGGGTTCCGCGGCACTCTAAAGACTAAAGTGTCGCAGAACCCTCATTGTTTTTGCCATATTGGCTTTGATAACAAAAGCTCAAAGTGTAGAAGCATCTACATTGTTTTGGCAACGAGGGTTCTGCGTCACTCTAAAGACTAAAATGCCGCAGCACCCTCATTGTTTTTGCCATATTTAATTTGATAAAAAAAGCTCAAAGTGTAGAAGCATCTACATTGTTTTCGGCAACGAGGGTTCCGCGGCAGTCTAAAGACTAAAGTGTCGCAGAACCCTCATTCTTTTTGCCATATTGGCTTTGATAACAAAAGCTCAAAGTGTAGAAGCATCTACATTGTTTTCGGCAAAGAGGGTTCCGCGGCGCTCTAAAGACTAAAGTCTTTATAGAGCCGCGGAACCCTCGTTGTTTTGCCATATGTCTTTGATAACAAAAGCTCAAAGTGTAGAAGCATCTACATTGTTTTCGGCAACGAGGGTTCCGCGGCTCTCTAAAGACTAAAGTCTTTACAGTGCCGCAGAACCCTCGTTCTTTTTGCGATATTGTCTTTGATAACAAAAGCTCAAAATGTAGAAGCATCTATATTGTTTTCGGCAACGAGGTTCCGCGGCACTCTAAAGACTAAAGTGCCGCGGAACAATCGTTGTTTTTGCCATATTGGCTTTGATAACAAAAGCTCAAAGTGTAGAAGAATCTACATTGTTTTCGGCAACGAGGGTTCCTCGGCACTGTAAAGACTAAAGTGCCGCGGAACCCTCGTTGTTTTTGCCATATTGGCTTTGATAACAAAAGCTGAAAGTGTAGAAGCATCTACATTGTTTTCGGCAACGAGGGTTCCAAAAGCGGCACTCTAAAGACTAAAGTCTTTAGAGTGCTGCAGAAACCTCGTTGTTTTTGCCATATTGGCTTTGATAACAAAAGCTCAAAGTGTAGAAGCATCTACATTGTTTTCGGCAACGAGGGTTCCGCGGTACTCTAGAGACTAAAGTCTTTACCGTGCCGCGGAGGGGTTCCGCGCGCTCTACCCTCGTTGTTTTTGCCATATTGGCTTTGATAACAAAAGCTCAAAGTGTAGAAGCATCTACATTGTTTTCGGCAACGAGGGTTCCGCGGCGCTCTAAAGACTAAAGTGCCGCAGAATCCTCATTGTTTTTGCCATATTGGCTTTGATAACAAAAGCTCAAAGTGTAGAAGCATCTACATTGTTTTCGGCAACGAGGGTTCTGCGTCACTCTAAAGACTAAAATGCCGCAGACACCCTCATTTTTTTTGCCATATTTAATTTGATAACAAAAGCTCAAAGTGTAGAAGCATCTACATTGTTTTCGGCAACGAGGGTTCAGCGGCACTCTAAAGACTAAAGTCTTTAGAATGCCGCGGAACCCTCGTTGTTTTTGCCATATTGGCTTTGATAACAAAAGCTCAAAGTGTAGAAGCATCTACATTGTTTTCGGCAACGAGGGTTCCGCGGCCCTCTAAAGACTAAAGTCTTTAGAGTGCCGCGGAACCCTCGTTGTTTTTGCCATATTGGCTTTGATAACAAAAGCTCAAAGTGTAGAAGCATCTACATTGTTTTCGGCAACGAGGGTTCCGAGGCTCTCTAAAGACTACAGTCTTTACAGTGCCGCGGAACCCTCGTTGTTTTTGCCATATTGGCTTTGATGACAAAAGCTCAAAGTGTAGAAGCATCTACATTGTTTTCGACAACGAGGGTTCCGCGTCTCTCTAAAGACTAAAGTCTTTAGAGTGCCGTGGAACCCTCGTTGTTTATGCCATTTTGGCATTGATAACAAAAGCTCAAAATGTAGAAGCATCTACATTGTTCTTGGCAACGACGGTTCCGCAGCACTCTAAATACTAAAGTCTTTACAGTGCCGCGGAACCCTCATTGTTTTTGCCATATAGGCTTTGATAACAAAAGCTCAAAGTGTAGAAGCATCTACATTGTTTTCGGCAAAGAGGGTTCCGCGGCGCTCTAAAGACTAAAGTCTTTATAGAGCCGCGGAACCCTCGTTGTTATTGTCTTTGATAACAAAAGCTCAAAGTGTAGAAGCATCTACATTGTTTTCGGCAACGAGTGTTCTGCGGCTCTCTAAAGACTAAAGTCTTTAGAGTGCCGCAGAACGCTCGTTGTTTTTGCCATATTGGCTTTGATAACAAAAGCTCAAAATGTAGAAGCATCTACATTGTTTTCGGCAACGAGGGTTCCGCGGCTCTCTAAAGACTAAAGACTTTACAGTGCCGAAGAACCCTCGTTCTTTTTGCGATATTGTCTTTGATAACAAATGCTCAAAATGTAGAGGCATCTATATTGTTTTCGGCAACTAGGGTTCCGCGGCACTCTAAAGACTAAATTGCCGCGGAACAATCGTTATTTTTGCCATATTGGCTCTGATAACAAAATCTCAAAGTGTAGAAGGATCTACATTGTTTTCGGCAAACGAGGGTTCCGCGGCACTCTAAAGACTAAAGTGCCGCGGAACCCTCGTTGTTTTTGCCATATTGGCTTTGATAACAAAAGCTGAAAGTGTAGAAGCATCTACATTGTTTTCGGCAACGAGGGTTCCTCGGCACTCTAAAGACTAAAGTCTCTAGAGTGCCGCGGAAACCTCGTTGTTTTTGCCATATTGGCTTTGATGACAAAAGCTCAAAGTGTAGAAGCATCTACATTGTTTTCGGCAACGAGGGTTCCGCGGCACTCTAAAGACTGAAGTCTTTACAGTGCCGCGGAAACCTCTTTGTTTTTGCTATATTGGCTTTGATAACAAAAGCTCAAAGTGTAGAAACATCTACATTGTTTTCGGCAACGAGGGTTCCGCGGCGCTCTAAAGACTAAAGTGTCGCAGAACCCTCATTGTTTTTGCCATATTGGCTTTGATAACAAAAGCTCAAAGTGTAGAAGCATCTACATTGTTTTGGCAACGAGGGTTCTGCGTCACTCTAAAGACTAAAATGCCGCAGCACCCTCATTTTTTTTGCCATATTTAATTTGATAACAAAAGCTCAAAGTGTAGAAGCATCTACATTGTTTTCGGCAACGAGGGTTCCGCGGCAGTCTAAAGACTAAAGTGTCGCAGAACCCTCATTGTTTTTGCCATATTGGCTTTGATAACAAAAGCTCAAAGTGTAGAAGCATCTACATTGTTTTCGGCAACGAGTGTTCTGCGGCTCTCTAAAGACTAAAGTCTTTAGAGTGCCGCAGAACCCTCGTTGTTTTTGCCATATTGGCTTTGATAACAAAAGCTCAAAGTGTAGAAGCATCTACATTGTTTTCGGCAAAGAGGGTTCCGCGGCGCTCTAAAGACTAAAGTCTTTATAGAGCAGCGGAACCCTCGTTGTTATTGTCTTTGATAACAAAAGCTAAAAGTGTAGAAGCATCTACATTGTTTTCGGCAACGAGGGTTCCGCGGCACTCTAAAGACTAAAGTGTCGCAGAACCCTCATTGTTTTTGCCATATTGGCTTTGATAACAAAAGCTCAAAGTGTAGAAGCATCTACATTGTTTTCGGCAACGAGGGTTCTGCGTCACTCTAAAGACTAAAATACCGCATCACCCTCATTCTTTTTGCCATATTTAATTTGATAACAAAAGCTCAAAGTGTAGAAGCATCTACATTGTTTTCGGCTACGAGTGTTCTGCGGCTCTCTAAAGACTACAGTCTTTACAGTGCCGCGGAACCCTCGTTGTTTTTGCCATATTGGCTTTGATGACAAAAGCTCAAAGTGTAGAAGCATCTACATTGTTTTCGACAACGAGGGTTCAGCGTCTCTCTAAAGACTAAAGTCTTTAGAGTGCCGTGGAACCCTCGTTGTTTATGCCATTTTGGCATTGATAACAAAAGCTCAAAATGTAGAAGCATCTACATTGTTCTTGGCAACGACGGTTCCGCAGCACTCTAAATACTAAAGTCTTTACAGTGCCGCGGAACCCTCATTGTTTTTGCCATATAGGCTTTGATAACAAAAGCTCAAAGTGTAGAAGCATCTACATTGTTTTCGGCAAAGAGGGTTCCGCGGCGCTCTAAAGACTAAAGTCTTTATAGAGCCGCGGAACCCTCGTTGTTATTGTCTTTGATAACAAAAGCTCAAAGTGTAGAAGCATCTACATTGTTTTCGGCAACGAGTGTTCTGCGGCTCTCTAAAGACTAAAGTCTTTAAAGTGCCGAAGGACACTCGTTGTTTTTGCCATATTGGCTTTGATAACAAAAGCTCAAAATGTAGAAGCATCTACATTGTTTTCGGCAACGAGAGTTCCGCGGCTCTCTAAAGACTAAAGACTTTACAGTGCCGAAGAACCCTCGTTCTTTTTGCGATATTGTCTTTGATAACAAATGCTCAAAATGTAGAGGCATCTATATTGTTTTCGGCAACTAGGGTTCCGCGGCACTCTAAAGACTAAAGTGCCGCGGAACAATCGTTATTTTTGCCATATTGGCTTTGATAACAAAATCTCAAAGTGTAGAAGCATCTACATTGTTTTCGGCAACGAGGGTTCTGCGTCACTCTAAAGACTAAAATACCGCATCACCCTCATTCTTTTTGCCATATTTAATTTGATAACAAAAGCTCAAAGTGTAGAAGCATCTACATTGTTTTCGGCAACGAGGGTTCCGCGGCAGTCTAAAGACTAAAGTCTTTAGAGTGCCGCGGAACCCTCGTTGTTTTTGCCATATTGGGTTTGAAAACAAAAGCTCAAAGTGTAGAAGCAGCTACATTGTTTGCGGCAATGAGGGTTCCACGGCACTCTAAAGACTAAAGTGTTTAGAGTGCCGCGGAACCCTCGTTGTTATTGCCATATTGTCTTTGATAACAAAAGCTCAAAGTGTAGAAGCATCTACATTGTTTTCGGCAACGAGGGTTCCGCGGCTCTCTAAAGACTAAAGTCTTTACAGTGCCGCGGAACCCTCGTTGTTTTTGCCATATTGGCTTTGATAACAAAAGCTCAAAGTGTAGAAGCATCTACATTGTTTTCGACAACGAGGGTTCCGCGTCTCTCTAAAGACTAAAGTCTTTAGAGTGCCGTGGAACCCTCGTTGTTTATGCCATTTTGGCATTGATAACAAAAGCTCAAAATGTAGAAGCATCTACATTGTTCTTGGCAACGAGGGTTCCGCCGCACTCTAAATACTAAAGTCTTTACACTGCCGCGGAACCCTCATTGTTTTTGCCATATAGGCTTTGATAACAAAAGCTCAAAGTGTAGAAGCATCTACATTGTTTTCGGCAAAGAGGGTTCCGCGGCGCTCTAAAGACTAAAGTCTTTATAGAGCCGCGGAACCCTCGTTGTTTTTGTCTTTGATAACAAAAGCTCAAAGTGTAGAAGCATCTACATTTTTTTCGGCAACGAGTGTTCTGCGGCTCTCTAAAGACTAAAGTCTTTAGAGTGCCGCAGAACCTCGTTGTTTTTGCCATATTGGCTTTGATAACAAAAGCTCAAAATGTAGAAGCATCTACATTGTTTTCGGCAACGAGGGTTCCGCGGCTCTCTAAAGACTAAAGACTTTACAGTGCCGAAGAACCCTCGTTCTTTTTGCGATATTGTCTTTGATAACAAATGCTCAAAATGTAGAGGCATCTATATTGTTTTCGGCAACTAGGGTTCCGCGGCACTCTAAAGACTAAAGTGCCGCGGAACAATCGTTATTTTTGCCATATTGGCTTTGATAACAAAATCTCAAAGTGTAGAAGCATCTACATTGTTTTCGGCAACGAGGGTTCTGCGTCACTCTAAAGACTAAAATACCGCATCACCCTCATTCTTTTTGCCATATTTAATTTGATAACAAAAGCTCAAAGTGTAGAAGCATCTACATTGTTTTCGGCAACGAGGGTTCCGCGGCAGTCTAAAGACTAAAGTCTTTAGAGTGCCGCGGAACCCTCGTTGTTTTTGCCATATTGGTTTTGAAAACAAAAGCTCAAAGTGTAGAAGCATCTACATTGTTTTCGGCAATGAGGGTTCCACGGCACTCTAAAGACTAAAGTGTTTAGAGTGCCGCGGAACCCTCGTTGTTATTGCCATATTGTCTTTGATAACAAAAGCTCAAAGTGTAGAAGCATCTACATTGTTTTCGGCAACGAGTGTTCTGCGGCTCTCTAAAGACTACAGTCTTTACAGTGCCGCGGAACCCTCGTTGTTTTTGCCATATTGGCTTTGATGACAAAAGCTCAAAGTGTAGAAGCATCTACATTGTTTTCGACAACGAGGGTTCCGCGTCTCTCTAAAGACTAAAGTCTTTAGAGTGCCGTGGAACCCTCGTTGTTTATGCCATTTTGGCATTGATAACAAAAGCTCAAAATGTAGAAGCATCTACATTGTTCTTGGCAACGACGGTTCCGCAGCACTCTAAATACTAAAGTCTTTACAGTGCCGCGGAACCCTCATTGTTTTTGCCATATAGGCTTTGATAACAAAAGCTCAAAGTGTAGAAGCATCTACATTGTTTTCGGCAAAGAGGGTTCCGCGGCGCTCTAAAGACTAAAGTCTTTATAGAGCCGCGGAACCCTCGTTGTTATTGTCTTTGATAACAAAAGCTCAAAGTGTAGAAGCATCTACATTGTTTTCGGCAACGAGTGTTCTGCGGCTCTCTAAAGACTAAAGTCTTTAGAGTGCCGCAGAACGCTCGTTGTTTTTGCCATATTGGCTTTGATAACAAAAGCTCAAAATGTAGAAGCATCTACATTGTTTTCGGCAACGAGGGTTCCGCGGCTCTCTAAAGACTAAAGACTTTACAGTGCCGAAGAACCCTCGTTCTTTTTGCGATATTGTCTTTGATAACAAATGCTCAAAATGTAGAGGCATCTATATTGTTTTCGGCAACTAGGGTTCCGCGGCGCTCTTTAGAGTGCCACGGAACCCTCGTTGTTATTGCCATATTGTCTTTGATAACAAAAGCTCAAAGTGTAGAAGCATCTACATATTTTTGGCAACGAGGGTTCCGCGTCACTGTAAATACTAAAGTGCCGCAGAACCCTCATTGTTTTTGCCATATTGACTTTTAAAACAAAACATCAAAGTGTATAAGCATCTACATTGTTTTCGGCAATGAGTGTTCTGCGGCTCTCTAAAGACTAAAGTCTTTAGAGTGCCGCGGAACCCTCGTTGTTTTTGCCATTTTGGCTTTGATAACAAAGCTCAAAATGTAGAAGCATCTACATTGTTCTTGGCAACGAGGGTTCCGCGGCACTCTAAAGACTAAAGTCTTTACAGTGCCGCGGAACCCTCGTTCCTTTTGCGATATTGTCTTTGATAAGAAAAGCTCAAAATGCAGAAACATCAATATTGTTTTCGGTAACTAGGGTTCCGCGGCACTCTAAAGACTAAAGTGCCGCGGAACAATCGTTATTTTTGCCATATTGGCTTTGACGACAAAAGCTCAAAGTGTAGAAGCATCTACATTGTTTTCGGCAACGAGGGTTCCGCGGCACTCTAAAGACTCAAGTGCAGCGGAACCCTCGTTTTTTTTGCCATATTGGCTTTGATAAAAAAAGCTAAATGTGTATAAGAATCTACATTGTTTTCGGCAACGCGGGTTCCGCGGCACTCTAAACACTATTGTCTTTACAGTGCCGCGGAACCCTCGTTGTTATTGCCATATTGGCTTTGACGACAAAAGCTCAAAGTGTAGAAGCATCTACATTGTTTTCGGCAACGAGGGTTCCGCGGCACTCTAAAGACTAAAGAGCCACAGAACCCTCGTTGTTTTTGCCATATTGGCTTTGATAACAAAAGCTCAAAATGTAGAAGCATCTACATTGTTCTTGGCAACGAGGGTTCCGCGGCACTCTAAAGACTAAAGTGCCGCAGAACAATCGTTGTTTTTGCCATATTGGCTTTGATAACAAAAGCTGAAAGTGTAGAAGAATATACATTGTTTTCGGCAACGAGGGTTCCGCGGCACTCTAAGGACTAAATTCTTTACAGTGCCCCGGAGCCCTTCTTGTTTTTGCCATATTGTCTTTGATAACAAAAAGCTCAAAGTGTGGAAGCATCTACATTGTTTTCGGCAACGAGGGTTCCGCGGCGCTCTAAAGACTAAAGTCTTTAGAGTGCCACGGAACCCTCGTTGCTATTGCCATATTGTCTTTGATAACAAAAGCTCAAAGTGTAGAAGCATCTACATTTTTTTTGGCAACGAGGGTTCCGCGTCACTCTAAATACTAAAGTGCCGCAGAACCCTCATTGTTTTTGCCATTTTGGCTTTGATAACAAAAGCTCAAAGTGTATCAGCATCTACATTGTTTTCGGCAACGAGTGTTCTGCGTCTCTCTAAAGACAAAAGTCTTTAGAGTGCCGCAGAACCCTCGTTGTTTTTGCCATATTGGCTTTGATAACAAAAGCTCAAAATGTAGAAGCATCTACATTGTTTTCGACAACGAGGGTTCCGCGGCTCTCTAAAGACTAAAGACTTTACAGTGCCGCGGAACCCTCGTTCTTTTTGCGATATTGTCTTTGATAACAAAAGCTCAAAATGTAGAAGCATCTATATTGTTTTCGGCAACTAGGGTTCCGCGGCACTCTAAAGACTAAAGAGCCGCGGAACAATCATTATTTTTGCCATATTGGCTTTGATAACAAAATCTCAAAGTGTAGAAGGATCTACTTTGTTTGCGGCAAACGCGGGTTCCGCGGCACTCTAAAGACTAACGGGCCGCGGAACCCTCGTTGTTTTTGCCATATTGGCTTTGATAACAAAAGCTGAAAGTGTAGAAGCATCTACATTGTTTTCGGCAACGAGGGTTCCTCGGCACTCTAAAGACTAAAGTCTTTAGAGTTCCGCCGAACCCTCGTTGTTTTTGCCATATTGGCTTTGATGACAAAAGCTGAAAGTGTAGAAGCATCTACATTGTTTTCGGCAACGAGGGTTCCGCGGCACTCTAAAGACTAAAGTCTTTACAGTGCCGCGGAAACCTCGTTGTTTTTGCTATATTGGCTTTAATAACAAAAGCTCAAAGTGTAGAAACATCTACATTGTTTTCGGCAACGAGGGTTCCGCGGCGCTCTAAAGACTAAAGTCTTTAGAGTGCCGCGGAACCCTCGTTGTTTTTGCCATATTGGCTTTGATAACAAAAGCTCAAAATGTAGAAGCATCAACATTGTTTTCGGCAACGAGGGTTTCGCAGCCCGCTAAAGACTAAAGTCTTTAGAGTGCCGCGGAACCCTCGTTCTTATTGCCATATTGTCTTTGATAACAAAAGCTCAAAGTGTAGAAGCATCAACATTGTTTTCGGCAACGAGGGTTCCGCGGCACTCTAAAGACTAAAGTGCCGCAGAACCCTCATTGTTTTTCCCATATTGGCTTTGATAACAAAAGCTCAAAGTGTAGAAGCATCTACATTGTTTTCGGCAACGAGGGTTCCGCGGCACTATAAAGACTAAAGTCTTTACAGTGCCGCGGAACCCTCATTGTTTTTGCCATATTTGCTTTGATGATAAAAGCTCAAAGTGTAGAAGCATCAACATTGTTTTCGGCAACGAGGGTTCCGCGGCACTCTAAAGACTAAAGTGCCACAGAACCCTCATTGTTTTTGCTATATTGACTTTGATAACAAAAGCTCAAAGTGTAGAAGCATCTACATTGTTTTCGGCAACGAGGGTTCCGCGGCGCTCTAAAGACTAAAGTCTTTAGAGTGCAGCGGAACACTCGTTGTTATTGCCTTATTGTCTTTGATAACAAAAGCTTAAAGTGTAGAAGCATCTACATTGTTTTCGGCAACGAGTGTTCCGCGGCACTCTAAAGACTAAAGTGCCGCAGAACCCTCATTGTTTTTCCCATATTGGCTTTGATAACAAAAGCTCAAAGTGTAGAAGCATCTACATTGTTTTCGGCAACGAGGGTTCTGCGGCACTCTAAAGACTAAAGTGCCGCAGAACCCTCATTGTTTTTGCCATATTTGCTTTGATAACAAAAGCTCAAAGTGTAGAAACATCTACATTGTTTTCGGTAACGAGGGTTCCACGGCACTGTAAGGACTAAAGTCTTTAGAATGCCGCGGAACCCTCGTTGTTTTTGCAATATTGGCTTTGATAACAAAAGCTCTAAATGTAGAAGCATCTACATTGTTTTCGGCAACGAGGGTTCCGCAGCCCTCTAAAGACTAAAGTCTTTAGAGTGCCGCGGAACCCTCGTTGTTATTGCCATATTGTCTTACATAACAAAATCTCAAAGTGTAGAAGCATCTACATTGTTTTCGGCAACGAGGGTTCCGCAGCCCTCTAAAGACTAAAGTCTTTAGAGAGCCACGGAACCCTCGTTGTTATTGCCATATTGTCTTAGATAACAAAAGCTCAAAGTGTAGAAGCATCTACATTGTTTTCGGCAACGAGGGTTCCGCGGTGCTCTACGGACTAAAGTCTTTAGAGAGCCGCGGAACCCTCGTTGTTATTGCCATATTGTCTTTGATAACAAAAGCTCAAAGAGTGGAAGCATCTACATTGTTTTCGGCAACGAGGGTTCCGCGGCGCTCTTTACAGTGCCACGGAACCCTCGTTGTTATTGCCATATTGTCTTTGATAACAAAAGCTCAAAGTGTAGAAGCATCTACATTTTTTTGGCAACGAGGGTTCCGCGTCACTGTAAATACTAAAGTGCCGCGGAACCCTCGTTGTTTTTGCCAGATTGGCTTTGATAACAAAAGCTCAAAGTGTAGAAGCATCTACATTGTTCTTGGCAACGAGGGTTCCGCGGCACGCTAAAGACTAAAGTCTTTAAAGTGCCGCGGAACCCTCGTTCTTTTTGCGATATTGTCTTTGATAACAAAAGCTCAAAATGCAGAAGCATCTATATTGTTTTCGGCAACTAGGGTTCCGCGGCACTCTAAAGACTAAAGTGCCGCGGAACAATCATTATTTTTGCCATATTGGCTTTGATAACAAAATCTCAAAGTCTAGAAGGATCTACATTGTTTTCGGCAACGAGGGTTCCGCGGCACTCTAAAGTCTAAAGTGCCGCGGAACCCTCGTTGTTTTTGCCATATTGGCTTTGATAACAAAAGCTGAAAGTGTAGAAGCATCTACATTGTTTTCGGCAACGAGGGTTCCGCGGCCCTCTAAAGACTAAAGTCATTACAGTGCCGCGGAAACCTCATTGTTTTTGCCATATTGGGTTTGATGACAAAAGCTCAAAGTGTAGAAGCATCTACATTGTTTTCGGCAACGAGGGTTCCGCGGCACTCTAAAGACTAAAGTCTTTACAGTGCCGCGGAAACCTCGTTGTTTTTACCATATTGGCTTTGATAACAAAAACTCAAAATGTAGAAGCATCAATATTGTTTTCGGCAACGAGGGTTTCGCAGCCGTGTAAAGACTAAAGTCTTTAGAGTGCCGCGTAACCCTCGGTCTTATTTCCATATTGTCTTTGATAACAAAAGCTCAAAGTGTAGAAGCATCAACATTGTTTTCGGCAACGAGGGTTCCGCGGCACTCTAAAGACTAAAGTGCCGCAGAACCCTCATTGTTTTTCCCATATTGGCTTTGATAACAAAAGCTCAAAGTGTAGAAGCATCTACATTGTTTTCGGCAACGAGGGTTACGCGGCACTCTAAAGACTAAAGTCTTTACAGTGCCGCGGAACCCTCGTTGTTATTGCCATATTGGCTTTGACGACAAAAGCGCAAAGTGTAGAAGCATCTACATTGTTTTCGGCAACGAGGGTTCCGCAGCACTCTAAAGACTAAAGAGCCACAGAACCCTCATTGTTTTTGCCATATTGGCTTTGATAACAAAAGCTCAAAATGTAGAAGCATCTACATTGTTTTCGGCAACGAGGGTTCTGCGGCGCTCTAAAGACTAAAGTCTTTAGAGTGCAGCGGTACCCTCGTTGTTATTGCCATATTGTCTTTGATAACAAAGGCTTAAAGTGTAGAAGCATCTACATTGTTTTCGGCAAGGAGGGTTCCGCGGCACTCTAAAGACTAAAGTACCGCAGAACCCTCATTGTTTTTGCCATATTGGATTTGATAACAAAAGCTCAAAGTGTAGAAGCATCTACATTGTTTTCGGCAACGAGGGTTCCGGGGCACTGTAAAGACTAAAGTCTTTAGAATGCCGCGGAACCCTCTTTGTTTTTGCAATATTGGCTTTGATAACAAAAGCTCAAAATGTAGAAGCATCTACATTGTTTTCGGCAACGAGGGTTCAGCAGCCCTCTAAAGACTAAAGTCTTTAGAGTGCCGCGGAACCCTCGTTGTTATTGCCATATTGTCTTAGGTAACAAAAGCTCAAAGTGTAGAAGCATCTACATTGTTTTCGGCAAAGAGGGTTCCGCGGCGCTCTAAGGACTAATGTCTTTAGAGTGCCGCAGAACCCTCGTTGTTATTGCCATATTGTCTTTGATAACAAAAGCTCAAAGTGTAGAAGCCTCTACATTTTTTTTCGCAACGAGGGTTCCGCTTCACTGTAAATACTAAAGTGCCGCAGAACCCTCATTGTTTTTGCCATATTGGCTTTCATAACAAAAGCTCAAAGTGTATAAGAATTACATTGTTTTCGGCAACGAGTGTTCTGCGGCTCTCTAAAGACTAAAGTCTTTAGAGTGCCGCGGAACCCTCGTTCTTTTTGCGATATTGTCTTTGATAACAAAAGCTCAAAATATAGAAGCATCTATATTGTTTTCGGCAACTAGGGTTCCACGGCACTCTAAAGACTAAAGTGCCGCGGAACAATCGTTATTTTTGCCATATTTGCTTTGATAACAAAATCTTAAAGTGTAGAAGGATCTACATTGTTTTCGGCAACGAGGGTTCCGCGGCACTCTAAAGACTAAAGTGCCGCGGAACCCTCGTTGTTATTGCCATATTGTCTTTGATAACAAAAGCTCAAAGAGTGGAAGCATCTACACTGTTTTCGGCAACGAGGGTTCCGCGGCGTTCTTTACAGTGCCACGGAACCCTCGTTGTTATTGCCATATTGTCTTTGATAACAAAAGCTCAAAGTGTAGAAGCATCTACATTTTTTTTGGCAACGAGGGTTCCGCGTCACTGTAAATACTAAAGTGCCGCGGAACCCTCGTTGTTTTTGCCATATTGGCTTTGATAACAAAAGCTCAAAGTGTAGAAGCATCTACATTGTTCTTGGCAACGAGGGTTCCGCGGCACTCTAAAGACTAACGTCTTTACAGTTCCGCGGAACCCTCGTTCTTTTTGCGATATTGTCTTTGATAACAAAAGCTCAAAATGCAGAAGCCTCTATATTGTTTTCGGCAACTAGGGTTCCGCGGCACTATAAAGACTAAAGTGCCGCGGAACAATCATTATTTTTGCCATATTGGCTTTGATAACAAAATCTCAAAGTCTAGAAGGATCTACATTGTTTTCGGCAACGAGGGTTCCGCGGCACACTAAATTCTAAAGTGCCGCGGAACCCTCGTTGTTTTTGCCATATTGGCTTTGATAACAAAAGCTGAAAGTGTAGAAGCATCTACATTGTTTTCGGCAACGAGGGTTCCGCGGCGCTCTAAAGAATAAAGTCTTTACAGTGCCGCGGAAACCTCATTGTTTTTGCCATATTGGGTTTGATGACAAAAGCTGAAAGTGTAGAAGCATCTACATTGTTTTCGGCAACGAGGTTCCGCGGCACTCTAAAGACTAAAGTCTTTACAGTGCCGCGGAAACCTCGTTGTTTTTACCATATTGGCTTTGATAACAAAAACTCAAAATGTAGAAGCATCAATATTGTTTTCGGCAACGAGGGTTTCGCAGCCGTGTAAAGACTAACGTCTTTACAGTGCCGCGTAACCCTCGTTCTTATTTCCATATTGTCTTTGATAACAAAAGCTCAAAGTGTAGAAGCATCAACATTGTTTTCGGCAACGAGGGTTCCGCGGCACTCTAAAGACTAAAGTGCCGCAGAACCCTCATTGTTTTTCCCATATTGGCTTTGATAACAAAAGCTCAAAGTGTAGAAGCATCTACATTGTTTTCGGCAACGAGGGTTACGCGGCACTCTAAAGACTAAAGTCTTTACAGTGCCGCGGAACCCTCGTTGTTATTGCCATATTGGCTTTGACGACAAAAGCGCAAAGTGTAGAAGCATCTACATTGTTTTCGGCAACGAGGGTTCCGCAGCACTCTAAAGACTAAAGAGCCACAGAACCCTCATTGTTTTTGCCATATTGGCTTTGATAACAAAAGCTCAAAATGTAGAAGCATCTACATTGTTTTCGGCAACGAGGGTTCTGCGGCGCTCTAAAGACTAAAGTCTTTAGAGTGCAGCGGTACCCTCGTTGTTATTGCCATATTGTCTTTGATAACAAAGGCTTAAAGTGTAGAAGCATCTACATTGTTTTCGGCAAGGAGGGTTCCGCGGCACTCTAAAGACTAAAGTACCGCAGACCCCTCTTTGTTTGTGCAATTTTGGCTTTGATAACAAAAGCACAAATGTTAGACGCATATACATTGTTTTCGGCAACGAGGGTTCCGGGGCACTGTAAAGACTAAAGTCTTTAGAATGCCGCGGAACCCTCTTTGTTTTTGCAATATTGGCTTTGATAACAAAAGCTCAAAATGTAGAAGCATCTACATTGTTTTCGGCAACGAGGGTTCAGCAGCCCTCTAAAGACTAAAGTCTTTAGAGTGCCGCGGAACCCTCGTTGTTATTGCCATATTGTCTTAGGTAACAAAAGCTCAAAGTGTAGAAGCATCTACATTGTTTTCGGCAAAGAGGGTTCCGCGGCGCTCTAAGGACTAATGTCTTTAGAGTGCCGCAGAACCCTCGTTGTTATTGCCATATTGTCTTTGATAACAAAAGCTCAAAGTGTAGAAGCCTCTACATTTTTTTTTAGCAACGAGGGTTCCGCTTCACTGTAAATACTAAAGTGCCGCAGAACCCTCATTGTTTTTGCCATATTGGCTTTCATAACAAAAGCTCAAAGTGTATAAGAATTACATTGTTTTCGGCAACGAGTGTTCTGCGGCTCTCTAAAGACTAAAGTCTTTAGAGTGCCGCGGAACCCTCGTTCTTTTTGCGATATTGTCTTTGATAACAAAAGCTCAAAATATAGAAGCATCTATATTGTTTTCGGCAACTAGGGTTCCACGGCACTCTAAAGACTAAAGTGCCGCGGAACAATCGTTATTTTTGCCATATTTGCTTTGATAACAAAATCTCAAAGTGTAGAAGGATCTACATTGTTTTCGGCAACGAGGTTCCGCGGCACTCTAAAGACTAAAGTGCCGCGGAACCCTCGTTTTTTTTGCCATATTGGCATTGATAACAAAATCTCAAAATGTAGAAGCATCTACATTGTTTTCGGCAACGAGCGTTCCGCGGCGCTCTAAAGACTAAAGTCTTTAGAGTGCCGTGGAACCCTCGTTGTTTTTACCATATTGGCTTTGATAACAAAAACTCAAAATGTAGAAGCATCAACATTGTTTTCGGCAACGAAGGTTTCGCAGCCCTGTAAAGACTAACGTCTTTAGAGTGCCGCGGAACCCTCGTTCTTATTGCCATATTGTCTTTGATAACAAAAGCTCAAAGTGTAGAGCATCTACATTGTTTTCGGCAACGAGGGTTCCGCGGCACTCTAAAGACTAAAGAGCCACAGAACCCTCATTGTTTTTGCCATATTGGCTTTGATAACAAAAGCTCAAAGTGTAGAAGCATCTACATTGTTTTCGGCAACGAGGGTTCCGCGGCGCTCTAAAGACTAAAGTCTTTAGAGTGCAGCGGAACCCTCGTTGTTATTGCCATATTGTCTTTGATAACAAAAGCTTAAAGTGTAGAAGCATCTACATTGTTTTCGGCAACGAGGGTTCCGCGGCACTCTAAAGACTAAAGAGCCACAGAACCCTCATTGTTTTTGCCATATTGGCTTTGATAACAAAAGCTCAAAGTGTAGAAGCATCTACATTGTTTTCGGCAACGAGGTTCCGCGGCGCTCTAAAGACTAAAGTCTTTAGAGTGCAGCGGAACCCTCGTTGTTATTTCCATATTGTCTTTGATAACAAAAGCTTAAAGTGTAGAAGCATCTACATTGTTTTCGGCAACGAGGGTTCCGCAGCCCTCTAAAGACTAAAGTCTTTAGAGTGCCGCGGAACCCTCGTTGTTATTGCCATATTGTCTTAGATAACAAAAGCTCAAAGTGTAGAAGCATCTACATTGTTTTCGGCAAAGAGGGTTCCGCGGCGCTCTAAGGACTAATGTCTTTAGAGTGCCGCGGAAAACTCGTTGTTATTGCCATATTGTCTTTGATAAGAAAAGCTCAAAGTGTAGAAGCATCTACATTTTTTTTGGCAACGAGGGTTCCGCGTCACTGTAAATACTAAAGTGCCGCAGAACCCTCATTGTTTTTGCCATATTGGCTTTTATAACAAAAGCTCAAAGTGTATAAGCAACTACATTGTTTTCGGCAACAAGTGTTCTGAGGCTCTCTAAAGACTAAAGTCTTTAGAGTGCCGCGGAACCCTCGTTGTTTTTGCCATATTGCCTTTGATAACAAAGCTCAAAATGTAGAAGCATCTACATTGTTCTTGGCAACGAGGGTTCCGCGGCACTCTAAAGACTAAAGTCTTTACAGTGCCGCGGAACCCTCGTTCTTTTTGCGATATTGTCTTTGATAACAAAAGCTCAAAATGTAGAAGCATCTATATTGTTTTCGGCAACTAGGGTTCCGCGGCACTCTAAAGACTAAAGTGCCGCGGAAAAATCGTTATTTTTGCCATATTGGCTTTGATAACAAAATCTCAAAGTGTAGAAGGATCTACATTGTTTTCGGCAACGAGGGTTCCGTGGCACTCTAAAGACTAAAGTGCCGCGGAACCCTCGTTGTTTTTGCCATATTGGCTTTGATAACAAAATCTGAAAGTGTAGAAGCATCTACATTGTTTTCGGCAACGAGGGTTCCGCGGCACTCTAAAGACTAAAGTCTTTACAGTGCCGCGGAAACCTCGTTGTTTTTGCCATATTGGCTTTGATGATAAAAGCTCAAAGTGTAGAAGCATCTACATTGTTTTCGGCAACGAGGGTTCCGCGGCACACTAAAGACAAAAGTATTTACAGTGCCGCGGAAACCTCGTTGTTTTTGCTATTTTGGCTTTGATGACAAAAGCTCAAAGTGTAGAAACATCTACATTGTTTTCGGCAACGAGGGTTCCGCGGCGCTCTAAAGACTAAAGTGTCGCAGAACCCTCATTGTTTTTGCCATATTGGCTTTGATAACAAAAGCTCAAAGTGTAGAAGCATCTACATTGTTTTCGGCAACGAGGTTCCGCGGCAGTCTAAAGACGAAAGTCTTTAGAGTGCCGCGGAACCCTCGTTGTTTTTCCATATTGCCTTTGATAACAAAAGCTCAAAGTGTAGAAGCATCTACATTGTTTTCGGCAACGAGGGTTCCGCGGCACTCCAAAGACTAAAGTCTTTAGAGTGCCGCGGAACCCTCGTTGTTTTTGCCATATTGGCTTTGATAACAAAAGCTCAAAGTGTAGAAGCATCTACATTGTTTTCGGCAACGAGGGTTCCATAGCGCTCTAAAGCCTAAAGTGTTTAGAGTGCCTCGGAACCCTCGTTGTTATTGCCATATTGTCTTTGATAACAAAAGCTCAAAGTGTAGAAGCATCTACATTGTTTTCGGCAACGAGGGTTCCGCGGCACTCTAAAGACTAAAGTGCCGCAGAACCCTCATTGTTTTTCCCATATTGGCTTTGATAACAAAAGCTGAAAGTGTAGAAGCATCTACATTGTTTTCGGCAACGAGGGTTCCGCGGCACTCCAAAGACTAAAGTCCTTAGAGTGCCACGGAACCCTCGTTGTTTTTGCCATATTGGCTTTGATAACAAAAGCTCAAAGTGTAGAAGCATCTACATTGTTTTCGGCAACGAGGGTTCCGGGGCACTGTAAAGACTAAAGTCTTTAGAATGCCGCGGAACCCTCTTTGTTTTTGCAATATTGGCTTTGATAACAAAAGCTCAAAATGTAGAAGCATCTACATTGTTTTCGGCAACGAGGGTTCAGCAGCCCTCTAAAGACTAAAGTCTTTAGAGTGCCGCGGAACCCTCGTTGTTATTGCCATATTGTCTTAGGTAACAAAAGCTCAAAGTGTAGAAGCATCTACATTGTTTTCGGCAAAGAGGGTTCCGCGGCGCTCTAAAGACTAATGTCTTTAGAGTGCCGCAGAACCCTCGTTGTTATTGCCATATTGTCTTTGATAACAAAAGCTCAAAGTGTAGAAGCCTCTACATTTTTTTCGGCAACGAGGGTTCCGCTTCACTGTAAATACTAAAGTGCCGCAGAACCCTCATTGTTTTTGCCATATTGGCTTTCATAACAAAAGCTCAAAGTGTATAAGAATTACATTGTTTTCGGCAACGAGTGTTCTGCGGCTCTCTAAAGACTAAAGTCTTTAGAGTGCCGCGGAACCCTCGTTCTTTTTGCGATATTGTCTTTGATAACAAAAGCTCAAAATATAGAAGCATCTATATTGTTTTCGGCAACTAGGGTTCCACGGCACTCTAAAGACTAAAGTGCCGCGGAACAATCGTTATTTTTGCCATATTTGCTTTGATAACAAAATCTCAAAGTGTAGAAGGATCTACATTGTTTTCGGCAACGAGGGTTCCGCGGCACTCTAAAGACTAAAGTGCCGCGGAACCCTCGTTATTTTTGCCATATTTGCTTTGATAACAAAATCTCAAAGTGTAGAAGCAACTACATTGTTTTCGTCAACGAGGGTTCCGCGGCGCTCTAAAGACTAAAGTCTTTAGAGTGCCGCGGAACCCTCGTTGTTTTTACCATATTGGCTTTGATAACAAAAACTCAAAATGTAGAAGCATCAACATTGTTTTCGGCAACGAGGGTTCGCAGCCCTGTAAAGACTAAAGTCTTTAGAGTGCCGCGGAACCCTCGTTCTTATTGCCATATTGTCTTTGATAACAAAAGCTCAAAGTGTAGAGCATCTACATTGTTTTCGGCAACGAGGGTTCCGCGGCACTCTAAAGACTAAAGAGCCACAGAACCCTCATTGTTTTTGCCATATTGGCTTTGATAACAAAAGCTCAAAGTGTAGAAGCATCTACATTGTTTTCGGCAACGAGGGTTCCGCGGCGCTCTAAAGACTAAAGTCTTTAGAGTGCCGCGGAACCCTCGTTGTTATTGCCATATTGTCTTTGATAACAAAAGCTTAAAGTGTAGAAGCATCTACATTGTTTTCGGCAAGGAGGGTTCCGCGGCACTCTAAAGACTAAAGAGCCACAGAACCCTCATTGTTTTTGCCATATTGGCTTTGATAACAAAAGCTCAAAGTGTAGAAGCATCTACATTGTTTTCGGCAACGAGGGTTCCGCGGCGCTCTAAAGACTAAAGTCTTTAGAGTGCCGCGGAACCCTCGTTGTTATTGCCATATTGTCTTTGATAACAAAAGCTTAAAGTGTAGAAGCATCTACATTGTTTTCGGCAACGAGGGTTCCGCAGCACTCTAAAGACTAAAGTCTTTAGAGTGCCGCGGAACCCTCGTTGTTATTGCCATATTGTCTTAGATAACAAAAGCTCAAAGTGTAGAAGCATCTACATTGTTTTCGGCAACGAGGGTTCCGCGGCGCTCTAAGGACTAATGTCTTTAGAGTGCCGCGGAAAACTCGTTGTTATTGCCATATTGTCTTTGATAAGAAAAGCTCAAAGTGTAGAAGCATCTACATTTTTTTTGGCAACGAGGGTTCCGCGTCACTGTAAATACTAAAGTGCCGCAGAACCCTCATTGTTTTTGCCATATTGGCTTTGATAACAAAAGCTCAAAGTGTATAAGCAACTACATTGTTTTCGGCAACAAGTGTTCTGAGGCTCTCTAAAGACTAAAGTCTTTAGAGTGCCGCGGAACCCTCGTTGTTTTTGCCATATTGCCTTTGATAACAAAGCTCAAAATGTAGAAGCATCTACATTGTTCTTGGCAACGAGGGTTCCGCGGCACTCTAAAGACTAAAGTCTTTACAGTGCCGCGGAACCCTCGTTCTTTTTGCGATATTGTCTTTGATAACAAAAGCTCAAAATGTAGAAGCATCTATATTGTTTTCGGCAACTAGGGTTCCGCGGCACTCTAAAGACTAAAGTGCCGCGGAAAAATCGTTATTTTTGCCATATTGGCTTTGATAACAAAATCTCAAAGTGTAGAAGGATCTACATTGTTTTCGGCAACGAGGGTTCCGTGGCACTCTAAAGACTAAAGTGCCGCGGAACCCTCGTTGTTTTTGCCATATTGGCTTTGATAACAAAATCTGAAAGTGTAGAAGCATCTACATTGTTTTCGGCAACGAGGGTTCCGCGGCACTCTAAAGACTAAAGTCTTTACAGTGCCGTGGAAACCTCGTTGTTTTTGCCATATTGGCTTTGATGACAAAAGCTCAAAGTGTAGAAGCATCTACATTGTTTTCGGCAACGAGGGTTCCGCGGCACTCTAAAGACTAAAGTATTTACAGTGCCGCGGAAACCTCGTTGTTTTTGCTATTTTGGCTTTGATGACAAAAGCTCAATGTGTAGAAACATCTACATTGTTTTCGGCAACGAGGGTTCCGCGGCGCTCTAAAGACTAAAGTGTCGCAGAACCCTCATTGTTTTTGCCATATTGGCTTTGATAACAAAAGCTCAAAGTGTAGAAGCATCTACATTGTTTTCGGCAACGAGGGTTCCGCGGCAGTCTAAAGACGAAAGTCTTTAGAGTGCCGCGGAACCCTCGTTGTTTTTCCATATTGGCTTTGATAACAAAAGCTCAAAGTGTAGAAGCATCTACATTGTTTTCGGCAACGAGGGTTCCGCGGCACTCTAAAGACTAAAGTCTTTAGAGTGCCGCGGAACCCTCGTTCTTATTGCCATATTGTCTTTGATAACAAAAGCTCAAAGTGTAGAAGCATCTACATTGTTTTCGGCAACGAGGGTTCCGCGGCACTCTAAAGACTAAAGTGCCGCAGAACCCTCATTGTTTTTCCCATATTGGCTTTGATAACAAAAGCTGAAAGTGTAGAAGCATCTACATTGTTTTCGGCAACGAGGGTTCCGCGGCACTCCAAAGACTAAAGTCCTTAGAGTGCCACGGAACCCTCGTTGTTTTTGCCATATTGGCTTTGATAACAAAAGCTCAAAGTGTAGAAGCATCTACATTGTTTTCGGCAACGAGGGTTCCGCGGCACTCAAAAGACTAAAGTCTTTAGAGTGCAGCGGAACCCTCGTTCTTATTGCCATATTGTCTAAGTTAACAAAAGCTCAAAGTGTAGAAACATCAACATTGTTTTCAGCAACGAGGGTTCCGCGGCACTCTAAAGACTAAAGTGCCGCAGAACCCTCATTGTTTTTCCCATATTGGCTTTGATAACAAAAGCTCAAAGTGTAGAAGCATCTACATTGTTTTCGGCAACGAGGGTTCCGCGGCACTCTAAAGACTAAAGTCTTTAGAGTGCCGTGGAACAATCGTTATTTTTGCCATATTGGCTTTGATAACAAAAGCTCAAAGAATAGAAGCATCTACATTGTTTTCGGCAACGAGGGTTCCGTGGCACTCTAAAGACTAAAGTGCTGCGGAACCCTCGTTGTTTTTGCCATATTGGCTTTGATAACAAAAGCTGAAAGTGTAGAAGGATCTACATTGTTTTCGGCAACGAGGGTTCCGCGGCACTCTAAAGACTAAAGTGCCGCGGAACCCTCGTTGTTTTTTCCATATTTGCTTTGATAACAAAATCTGAAACTGTAGAAGCATCTACATTTTTTTCGGCAAAGAGGTTTCCGCGGCACTCTAAAGACTAAAGTCTTTACAGTGCCGCGGAAACCTCGTTGTTTTTGCCATATTGGCATGGATGACAAAAGCTCACAGTGTAGAAGCATCTACATTGTTTTCGGCAACGAGGGTTCCGCGGCACTCTAAAGACTAAAGTATTTACAGTGCCGCGGAAACCTCGTTGTTTTTGCTATTTTGGCTTTGAGGACAAAAGCTCAAAGTGTAGAAAAATCTACATTGTTTTCGGCAACGCGGGTTCCGCGGCGCTCTAAAGACTAAAGTGTCGCAGAACCCTCATTGTTTTTGCCATATTGGCTTTGATAACAAAAGCTCAAAGTGTAGAAGCATCTACATTGTTTTCGGCAACGAGGGTTCCGCGGCAGTCTAAAGACGAAAGTCTTTAGAGTGCCGCGGAACCCTAGTTGTTTTTCCATATTGGCTTTGATAACAAAAGCTCAAAGTGTAGAAGCATCTACATTGTTTTCGGCAACGAGGTTCCGCGGCACTCCAAAGACTAAAGTCGTTAGAGTGCCGTGGAACAATCGTTATTTTTTCCATATTGGCTTTGATAACAAAAGCTCAAAGAATAGAAGCATCTACATTGTTTTCGGCCACGAGGGTTCCGTGGCACTCTAAAGACTAAAGTGCTGCGGAACCCTCGTTGTTTTTGCGATATTTGCTTTGATAACAAACGATGAATGTGTAGAAGGATCTACATTGTTTTCGGCAACGAGGGTTCCGCGGCACTCTAAAGACTAAAGTGCCGCGAAACCCTCGTTGTTTTTTCCATATTGGCTTTGATAACAAAATCTGAAAGTGTAGAAGCATCTACATTGTTTTCGGCAACGAGGGTTCCGCGGCACTCTAAAGACTAAAGTCTTTACAGTGCCGCGGAAACCTCGTTGTTTTTGCCATATTGGCTTTGATGACAAAAGCTCAAAGTGTAGAAGCATCTACATTGTTTTCGGCAACGAGGGTTCCGCGGCACTCTAAAGACTAAAGTATTTACAGTGCCGCGGAAACCTCGTTGTTTTTGCTATTTTGGCTTTGATGACAAAATCTCAAAGTGTAGAAACATCTACATTTTTTTCGGCAACGAGGGGTCCGCGGCGCTCTAAAGACTAAAGTGTCGCAGAACCCTCATTGTTTTTGCCATATTGGCTTTGATAACAAAAGCTCAAAGTGTAGAAGCATCTACATTGTTTTCGGCAACGAGGCTTCCGCGGCAGTCTAAAGACGAAAGTCTTTAGAGTGCCGCAGAACCCTCGTTGTTTTTCCATATTGGCTTTGATAACAAAAGCTCAAAGTGTAGAAGCATCTACATTGTTTTCGGCAACGAGGGTTCCGCGGCACTCCAAAGACTAAAGTCTTTAGAGTGCCGCGGAACCCTCGTTGTTTTTCCATATTGGCTTTGATAACAAAAGCTCAAAGTGTAGAAGCATCTACATTGTTTTCTGCAATGAGGGTTCCACGGCGCTCTAAAGACTAAAGTGTTTAGAGTGCCGCGGAACCCTCGTTGTTATTGCCATATTGTCTTTGATAACAAAAGCTCAAAGTGTAGAAGCATCTACATTGTTTTCGGCAAAGAGGGTTCCGCGGCACTCTAAAGACTAAAGTGCCGCAGAACCCTCATTGTTTTTCCCATATTGGCTTTGATAACAAAAGCTGAAAGTGTAGAAGCATCTACATTGTTTTCGGCAACGAGGGTTCCGCGGCACTCCAAAGACTAAAGTCCTTAGAGTGCCACGGAACCCTCGTTGTTTTTGCCATATTGGCTTTGATAACAAAAGCTCAAAGTGTAGAAGCATCTACATTGTTTTCGGCAACGAGGGTTCCGCGGCACTCAAAAGACTAATGTCTTTAGAGTGCCGCGGAACCCTCGTTCTTATTGCCATATTGTCTTTGTTAACAAAAGCTCAAAGTGTAGAAACATCAACATTGTTTTCAGCAACGAGGGTTCCGCGGCACTCTAAAGACTAAAGTGCCGCAGAACCCTCATTGTTTTTCCCATATTGGCTTTGATAACAAAAGCTCAAAGTGTAGAAGCATCTACATTGTTTTCGTCAACGAGGGTTCCGCGGCACTCTAAAGACTAAAGTCTTTAGAGTGCCGTGGAACAATCGTTATTATTGCCATATTGGCTTTGATAACAAAAGCTCAAAGTGTAGAAACATCTACATTGTTTTCGGCAACGAGGGTTCCGCGGCGCTCTAAAGACTAAAGTGTCGCAGAACCCTCATTGATTTTGCCATATTGGCTTTGATAACAAAAGCTCAAAGTGTAGAAGCATCTACATTGTTTTCGGCAACGAGGGTTCCGCGGCAGTCTAAAGACGAAAGTCTTTAGAGTGCCGCGGAACCCTCGTTGTTTTTCCATATTGGCTTTGATAACAAAAGCTCAAAGTGTAGAAGCATCTAAATTGTTTTCGGCAACGAGGTTCCGCGGCACTCCAAAGACTAAAGTCTTTAGAGTGCCGCGGAACCCTCGTTGTTTTTGCCATATTGGCTTTGATAACAAAAGCTCAAAGTGTAGAAGCATCTACATTGTTTTCTGCAATGAGGGGTTCCACGGCGCTCTAAAGACTAATGTTTTTAGAGTGCCGCGGAACCCTCGTTGTTATTGCCATTTTGTCTTTGTTAACAAAAGCTCAAAGTGTAGAAGCATCTACATTGTTTTCGGCAACGAGGGTTCCGCGGCACTCTAAAGACTAAAGTGCCGCAGAACCCTCATTGTTTTTCCCATATTGGCTTTGATAACAAAAGCTGAAAGTGTAGAAGCATCTACATTGTTTTCGGCAACGAGGGTTCCGCGGCACTCCAAAGACTAAAGTCCTTAGAGTGCCACGGAACCCTCGTTGTTTTTGCCATATTGGCTTTGATAACAAAAGCTCAAAGTGTAGAAGCATCTACATTGTTTTCGGCAACGAGGGTTCCGCGGCACTCAAAAAACTAAAGTCTTTAGAGTGCCGCGGAACCCTCGTTCTTATTGCCATATTGTCTTTGTTAACAAAAGCTCAAAGTGTAGAAACATCAACATTGTTTTCAGCAACGAGGGTTCCGCGGCACTCTAAAGACTAAAGTGCCGCAGAACCCTCATTGTTTTTCCCATATTGGCTTTGATAACAAAAGCTCAAAGTGTAGAAGCATCTACATTGTTTTCGTCAACGAGGGTTCCGCGGCACTCTAAAGACTAAAGTCTTTAGAGTGCCGTGGAACAATCGTTATTTTTGCCATATTGGCTTTGATAACAAAAGCTCAAAGAATAGAAGCATCTACATTGTTTTCGGCAACGAGGGTTCCGTGATACTCTAAAGACTAAAGTGCTGCGGAACCCTCGTTGTTTTTGCCATATTGGCTTTGATAACAAAAGCTGAAAGTGTAGAAGGATCTACATTGTTTTCGGCAACGAGGGTTCCGTGGCACTCCAAAGACTAAAGTGCCGCGGAACCCTCGTTGTTTTTTCAATCTTGGCTTTGATAACAAAAGCTGACAGTGTAGAAGCATCTACATTGTTTTCGGCAACGAGGATTCCGCGGCACTCTAAAGACTAAAGTCTTTACAGTGCCGCGGAAACCTCGTTGTTTTTGCCATATTGGCTTTGATGACAAAAGCTCAAAGTGTAGAAGCATCTACATTGTTTTCGGCAACGAGGGTTCCGCGGCACTCTAAAGACTAAAGTATTTACAGTGCCGCGGAAACCTCGTTGTTTTTGCTATTTTGGCTTCGATGACAAAAGCTCAAAGTGTAGAATCATCTACATTGCTTTCGGTAACCGAGGGTTCCGCGGCGCTCTAAAGACTAAAGTGTCGCAGAACCCTC
>NW_027131623.1:0-2642 GCF_026122565.2 Emydura macquarii macquarii | reverse complement strand
AAAGAGTTGAAGTGTTTTTTAGTATTAGTAAGAGAACGAGAATTACAACTAATTTTTTTTGCATAGATTGAAAGATAAGAACAAGCTGTTTCAAAGCCTCAAGGGGCTGAGGGGCGTTGCTGCGGGCCAGCCTCAGGGCCAGGGGCGTTCGGAGCTACTGGGGGCAGTCCACCTAGGGCCCTGGACCCCTCACATAGTCGGCGGGGCTGCAGAAGTCCCTGGAAGGGAGAGGCAGGGGGCTGCACACCCACTCACTGCCAGGCCAAGCCGGGCCCAGAAAGGAGGCCTTGAGGGCCTGCGGGCCATTGCTGCCAGCCAGCTTCGGGGGCTCGGAGCTTCCCGTGGTAGTCCACCTAGGGGCCCTGGATGCTCATAGGGTCGGAGGGGCCGTGGGACCCCCTGCAAGGCAGGGAGGGATCCAGGGGCTGAGGGACGTTGCTGCTGGCCAGGGGCTGGGCTGGGGGTCACGGGGGGGACCCCTCATGGGGTCAGCAGGGCCATGGGACCCCCTGGAAGGAAGAGGCTGCGGACAAGATCATGGCTGGACCAAGGCGGCCTGTGATCCAAGGGCTGTGGGGCATTGCTGCCAGCCACAAGCAGGAAACAAGGGGCACTGAGCGGCCTGGGATGGTCCACCCAGGGGCCCTGGACACCTCATGCGTTCGACAGGGCAGCGGGACCCTCTCTCCGGAGGCGGGGGGCTGGAGCCCGGGCCAAGGCAGGGTTGGATCCAGGGGCTGAGGGGCTTTGCTGCTGGCCAGCGGCTGGGCTGGAGGGGCAGAGGTGGCCCGGGACAGTGCATCCAGAGGCCCTGGACCCCGCAGGGGCAGAGGTTAGAGGGACAGCAGGAGACCAAGGAGCCAACGTGAATGGCAGCTCTTCATCTCTCACCCGTTCAAAGAATTCATCTATAAAATGATCCCGATCCACATGAACCACCTCTTCCTCATGGTCGCTATCTTTGGCGTGGAGAGGAGAAAAGATAAGAGCTCAGATGCCCCACTGTTCCAGATGGTGTGCCCAGACGCATATTGATCCTGGCGACCCCCCTTAGAGCAATTTGCAGCGTGTGCAGGTATGTAACACACAACCTAGGGCTGAGATGCAGCCACCTCTGGGGTGGGGCATCTGGGGCGATGCGTCACAGGGATGGCTCGCCTGGTGCTGAAATGCAGCCATCTCTGGGGTGGAGTGCAGCAGTTGTCCTACAATTTAGGACATGAAATGAAAAAATATTGCCTACGCCCTTCAACCCCAATCTGCAGCTCCCCTGCTATTCAAGCCCTGAGCTCTGCCACCCTGAGCTCTGCCACCCTCAATTCTGCTGATCTATCTATCCATCCATCCCCACACACCTCATCTATCTATCTACCCTTAAGGTATTTCATTGCCTTCAGGTTCTCCAAAGGATGACAATGAGTGTATGACGGGCAAACTCATTGCACCCTCTATCTCCCAGGCACCCAGTGCACCATCTTTAGTTGCACCTCTGGGGTGCTGCCCTATACACCACATTGACCATGATGGCTTGTGAGGCCTACAGAGCCTGGGCCTGGAGTAGTTTGTTGGCTGGGCAGGGAGGCTGAATCTTGGGAGAGGGGACAAGTCAAGACCTTGCCTTTGACCCTAATTAGGCCAAGAGCGACTGATTGCCAGCCCCTCCAGAGAATAGGGCCCACTGCTCCCCACTAAGGACCAGGATATCTCTGGGAGTCTGGTATCTACTCCCCCCCCCCCAGTTAACAAGGGGCCATGTTGTGTCTGGTTTTGGCAGAGGAGATGGGGACCTAAAATGGAGGGAAGCAGGATTTAGGAGGCAAGAGGTTAAGGGGAGAAATCCTCCTAAATAATTTCACTAGGGTTTCCCGTCCATCCTTCCCCACCAAACACTAAAGCCACCTTGGCCTAAGGAAGGAACAGGTCTATTGCAACAGCTGGGGAAACTGAAGCACAGAGCAGCAATGGAGTTGGAACAAGATCATGCGGTGCTAAGCCTAGAACCCAGCAATTCTGATCCCCAGCCCCCCACTCTAACTCAGTAGACTCCCCACCCCTTCCAGAGCCAGGGAAAGAAACCAGCAGTCCTGGCTCCCTGCCCCACCTGCTCTAACCCACTAGATTCCACACCCCTTCCAGCTCAATACATCAAGATCAATTTAAGAAAGGGAGACGAAACTGGTTGGTGGGTGAGGGAGAGACAGATAGACCGGGGGCGTGGGCCTAGAGCTGGAGAGGCACATGTTTGTTGAGGAGCATAGGTCGATCTAGCTATGCAGCTCGCTCTCTCTTGTAGCCTGATTTTATAGTTATTAATTTATTGAATAGGGTAATAGGTTTGCCAATTTTTTTAATTAAAGGATCATGAGGTTTGTGTCCTAAATTAGGCTTCAGGTAAGTTTTATAAGGACCCCGGGTACAACACAGGAAGAATTCCAGTGATAACCAGGATTTGTATAATTTTATAAATTTATTAAAACAACACAAAATAATAAACTAATGATTACTATAGAGAAAATAAAATGAATAATCAAATTGATAATAGATTAATACAAAGACTTATTTGATAGATAAATTTATGATATGCTTTAAACTAGTATACTCACACCCTTCCTGGACTTGGTTGAAAGAGATGTCTAATTTTA
>NW_027131622.1:0-2668 GCF_026122565.2 Emydura macquarii macquarii | reverse complement strand
GGTGTTGGCCAAAATCTTGTTTTTGACATGTGTGTAAGAACAGAGCCATCACACCACCACCCCTTTTTCTACTAAAAGGCACTTCAGCCTAAATCAAAAGCTAAAACCTCAAACTGACTCTTACTGTTCTATTTGTAAATGTCTGTACTACATCCACTGGCCATTTTTCCTATTAATATTAAGTCTACACTGTGCAATGTAACAATTCTGTCTAATTGTGAAAAACACTGTCAAATATAAAATAATGTGTGTCTTAAAAATAATATGTAAGCTAGGAGTTGGCACTGAGTGATTGAAGTGTGAATGGCTGAGCAATTGAGTTGGGTGTAGACAGGGAGAGTGATTAAACAATTGGTCTGAGTGAGGGATATCGAAACAGGCATGAAGAAAACACCAGCCTCACCCAAAACGCTTGAGGAAAGAAGAAAGGAGCGAAGATGATCAAATGGCTGAAGAGGAGTCCACCTTGATGACTTTGGAGCCAGTGCACTTCAAAGGACAAAAATCTAATCAGGCTTGCAACAATGTGTGATTGAAGATCACACCAAGGACAGTTGCAGCATGACAGTGCAAAACCCATAGACTGACTTGGGGTCTCTTCCTTATAAAATGGGACAGAAAAGTGAAGGCTGGAGGTTCAGGTCTACAACATCACACCAGCCAGGAGTACCGGTGCGCATTGGCAGGACCTTGCTCTCACCCTCGTGCTCTAGTCACCTGGCCAGTGACTACCACGAGCACCAAGAGGCTGGTAACTATACCATCTGGGGGACCTTTATGTATGTTTGTCTGTCTCCCTGTCTGTGTGTATGTGTCAGTGTGCATGTGTATATGAATGAAAATATCCATTGAAATGTGTCAACAAAGAATATTTTATCAAGCAAAATCTCTGTAATATTAATACAATGTTAATACTGTTTCCATAGTGGTTACATTATTGATACTGTTTCTTTAAAGGCACAAAATTGACATTATTGCAGTGTTGATACTTTTCTTCTTTGATACTATCTACAGAAGTTTCTGTGTTCACAATAAACGTGGCTTGTTGCCTTATCCCCTAATAAGATCCTGTAATATTTGTTATTTGGGTAACACAGGTTTGATTCTACAGGTACTGTGTCAGATTGACTTAATTCTCTCGCCTTACTCCTAGTAATTGGTCCTGCACTTTGATTTTCATCCATCAAGTCTACCATACCAATAGGGATAGGAACCATATCCTCTATCTCTAATTCTTGTGCCACCTGCACTCCTATGCTCACCTTCTCTACCAAAAAGCTCTCAGCTGCGGGCTGATTTATCTCCTCTCTCTTTCCAATCCACTGATTCGATCTGATAACAACCTCTGCCTGATTCATGACCAGTTAATAAACCTTCCAACTTACTGATTTGATCTAACAGCCGACCACGCCGCCTCTAATTTATATTCCTTTAGTGTTTTTACTAGCAACCGCTTGTTCCTTCATTTGACTCCAACCCTGCTCTAATTTTTCCACCTCCTGTGTTTGTTTATACATTGCTAATCGGACCGCACTCAGCCGAGTGGTCAACTCTTGGTTAGCTTTCTCTTTCTCTTCCAGAGTTTTCTGAGCTTTTTTAAGTAACTATTTTCTGATTCATTTTCTGCCCGAGTGCACTACAAGCTGTTAACAAACACTCTACAGCAATTCCTTTCACCTCTTTAACTTTTCTTTTCTTTTGTTTCACCTCTTCATCAAAAACCTGACTCATTAATCCCCATGGATTATTATGTTCAGCAATAATGTTACTATTTTTCAATTGTCCTGTACCTCCTTTGTGTTCCTGAATATATTTCCTCGCATAATCCTCCAAAGCTGTACTGCAGGCCACGCCCACAAATTCTATAGTTTTTGCTTTACTCATTTTAAATGAATTTTACTTACAATCTAAATAAGACAAACTATATAATGTTATTTGCTAGCTTACAATACTATGGTTAACCACTATTTTCTTTAAACTCTCAATCCAAGGCGTCCCTTCGATTACAAGGAGAAGTAATAAAGAAATAATACCCTTGACTAGTCTCACTATATATATTTTCTGTTACGTAAAACAAGTCCCAAAACCAGAAGGGTGGGGGTGAGTTCCCTTCTATTCCTTCGATAACTAACTTTTAGCTAATTGATAGGGTAGTTTACTCAGTCTGAATTACTATGGCTGGGGAAACTCATAGCAAGCAGATCGTGAGTGCAGCACAGGATAAGTTGTTAGGGACTTAAGAAATACAGCGGCTTTTCCAGCGGCCTTTCCTAGCAGCTTTTCCAGCGGCTTCTTTAGCGGTTTTTTAACAACGCAAACTCAACTTTCCAGCCACCACTATGTGTAGGTCACCGGGCCCCGGTGCTACTGTGATTCTATATTTATTTATGGTACCTTTGATGAATAATATTTCTTCACTCCAAACGCCCCTTTAAATGTACATATTACTTTAATTAATTATGCTACCCCTAAACACATGCCATACCTATAATAAACAAACAGGAAAATTGCAGCCAGCCCCTCTGGAAGCAAAGAGAAAAAGAAAAATCAATAATGACTCCCAGTCCCTGTATCACCAGTGTTAACAATCATTCCATCACAGCTCCCATATGATACGATGTCAGTGAGAAAAGAGGCACTAAGGTCTTGTCCACGCTTAAACCCCTAC
>NW_027131621.1:0-26227 GCF_026122565.2 Emydura macquarii macquarii | reverse complement strand
CTTCCCCTGTAGCCTCACCAGGCCCCCTTGGTGCCTCCCCCCATCCCGGCATCTTTGCTCACTGTCCCTGGCCTGCCATCCCGAGTGAGATTAACCTGCCTGGGGAGGCGTCTCCATGGCGGGGCTGGGTCGTGCTGCCCCCAGGAGCTGGCACTGGCGGCTCTGCCTGGGGAGGGACGGGCTGCGGGGAGGGGGGGGGTTGGCACTGGCTCCGCTCCTGGAGCTCTGGGGTGCAGCCCCGACACTGGGAGAGGGAAACGTCTGGTGTTGGGGGGCAGTGGAGGAGGGAAGAAGGGTCCATGTTGGGGGGGGTGGGGCGGGGGCCGTGGGGGGATGTCTGAGCCGGGGTTGAGCCACAGCCCCTCCCGCCTCGTGTGCTGTCCGTGCGTCTGTGATGTGCTAGGGGATGCTGGGATATTGGGGGGGGGGCAGATTCTCCCTCTCTGGGACGCTCCCCCAGCTCCATTCCTGCGTCCAAGCCTGGGGTCAGGATCAGGACCACCAAGGCTGAGATCACAGTTCTGTATTCGGCTGCGGGGTCCCCCCCTCCCCACAGACTCTGGGCCCCCAGGTCTCTATCAGCCGCTGTCCCCTCTGGGGGGGGGGTGGTTTTTCTCTAGCACACCCTGCCCCACCCCACCCCAGTGTCCATCTTGCAGTGTGATTGGTGCAAAGACCCTCACACGCCCTAGTGCTGCTCCCCGGTCCCCAGTGGGGTGCGGTTGGGATCAGGAGGAGGATGGGGCTAGGCTGTTCTCGGTGGTGGCAGATGACAGAACAAGGAGCAACGGTCTCAAGTTGCAGGGCGGGAGGTCTAGGTTGGACATTAGGAAAAAGGAGGGTGGTGAAGCACTGGAATGGATTACCTAGGGAGGTGGTGGAATCTCCATCCTTAGAGGTTTTTAAGCTGAGGCTTGAAAAAGCCCTGGCTGGGATGATATAGCTGAGGTTAGTCCTGCTTTGAGCAGGGGGTTGGACTAGATGACCTCCTGAGGTCCCTTCCAACTCTAATATTCTATGATTCTATGAGGGGCAGGGATCTGGGGGCAGCCCCCCCCGGTGCCGCATGGAGCCGGGCCCGTCGCTGGTGGGAAGCCAGGGGCTGGGATCAGTTTGTGTCTCGACTTCCAGGGGCGCGCGGGGCTTCTTGTATTTTCTCCCCCCCGGTAACTGGGGGCAGAGGGAGCCCTGCTGGTGGGGCTGACGGGGACCCTGGAGCTCTGGGGGGGCCAGGCCGCCCCATCCCTGACTCAGCCCATGGGCAGTGGCCACAGAAGGAAGTTGAGTCTCTGCACCCGACCCAGCCGCCTTTGGGGGGGCAAAGGGGGCGAAGGCTCTCACACGTCCCTGTGCGGATCCTGAGATGGTGCGAGGGTGGCTGGACTCCTTGTGCCGGCTGCCGGAGGGGGGAGGGCCCTGCCCCAGCTAGCCCCCCCACGTGTGCTCCATCTGCTCTGTGAGTATCCCCGGCTGCGCCTCCGCCTCCCGCTTCCCTGCTCTGTCAGCCCCTCACCGGGGCCTCTGGGCTCCAGCCTCCTCCGGCCGGGTCTGCTTTCTTCTGTGTGACCCCGGCCATCTCTCCGCGCCGCCCCCCTGGGGGGAACCGCTCTGCGCCCTCTGCCCCTCGACTGCCCCCTTCTTATCTCTGCCCATCCATCGCCCCTGGGCCCTGCCTGGCTGGGAACCTGCCGAGAAACTGGGGCTTCATCTTCTTGTGCTGTGGGAGCCCGGACTCCTGGGTTCAATTCCCAGCTCTGCCGCTGGCTCCTTGGGTGCCCTGGGCCAGTCCCTGCCCCTCTCCTAGCCCGGTTCCCAGGTAACGTGGAGGCTGATCCTGCCTTCGGCTGTTTGCACTGGGAGCTCTTCAGGGCAGGGACCATCTCAGCGTGTCTGTGCAGCACCTGGCGCGACGGGCCCGGCTCTGGTCGGGGTCTGTGCTGTGCAATGGGCCAACTCCACCCTGGCGTAGGGCAGCTCGACCCCTGGCTCTAGCGTCTGCCCCAGGGCGGTTGCCAGGCCCAGGCCATGTAGCCCAGCCGGGCACCCAATCCACGGGCAGCCCCTCCCTGCCCCCAGAGCCCCCAGCCCGACCCCTGGCCCCGTAGCACGGAGCCTGCAGCTGGGCCGGGGCTTGGACGCTGCGAACACCTGTTCTCCTCGGAGTGGCTGGCCCGATGCAGGGGGGGCCCTGACAGGCAGAGTCTGGGCTGGGATTCCCGGGGGGGGGGATGGGAAGTGCTGGGGGAGCTTCCTGCAGGGGGGGGCGGTCCTTGCCCAGCAGCAGAGATGCACCAGCTGTGCAGGGTGTTTGCCCCTCTCCTCCTTCATCTCCATTTGACCTGGCGGAGGGGGGGGGGAATTCCTGGCAGCACCGGGGGAAGGGCGGCTGGCCAGTTCCCCTGCTCCCAGCTGGCATTTCCTGCCATAGCGTCACCCTGGGGTGGGGGGCAGCTGGGTCCTCGGTGCCTGGCTAGACCCACCCTGGGGCCAGGCTGTGACAGGGAGAGGCCCCCAGTGAGACATCCTATGGGGGGTGGCACTGCCAGCCCACAACGTCTCTAAGCCCCCCTCAGATTACCCCTGGGAACCGTCTCCTCCATGTCCCGTGCCCCCACCCTGGTATCCGGGAGCTGTGAGCCCCTCCCTCTGTGAGCCCCGGTATCGCCTCCCCAGCGGGCCCAGGCCTGGGAAACCGGAGATTTGGTCTCCCCGTTGATAGGAAAGTCCCTGGAGAAGCAGGCGAGGGGTTAATGGGTAACTTCCTGGGGGAAGCAGGAGCTCAGGGCAGCTGCTGCCTCCTGGGCGGAGAATCTCTGCCCCGGCAGTGCCCTTGGTGGGTGGAGGGGCCTGGGGAGCCGGGCAGGGCAGCGGGTGGCTTATAACCCCTAGAACAGCTCCTGCGGCCGCTCTTTGCACCCTGCGTGTGCCTGTTCCCCTGAGCCCGTCTGCTAATCACCCCTCCCCGCACACGCCATTTGCCAGGAACCTGCGCACAAAGCGGATCTGGTTTGGCGGTAACAGGCAGGCTGTGACCGGTCAGTAAATCATTAACAGACTCTGCGTTTGAGCCGGCAGGGGCCATTCCACCGCCTAGTCTGGCTTCCTGCACAGGCCAGGCCAGAGACTCCCCAGTTACTCCGGGGCTGACCCCGAAACTTGCACTGGGGGAAGCATCTTCCAGAGAGGCCCCAGCCTGGATCCGCGCTGGAGAGTCCAGCCCAGCCCTCGGGAGCTCAGCCCAGTGGCCAGTGGCCCTCGCTGGGCCCAGTCTGGGCCTTTCCCAGCTGGGCCGTGTCTGCCTTCGACGTCCAGCCGTCCCGTGTCCGGCCTTTGTGTGCTAGACGGGAGCTCTCCCGCGCCTAGTACGTTCTCCCCACGCAGGCGCTGCTGCACTGTTCTCAGCCACCCCCGGCTCTGACACGCCGCACACGTCCAGCTCTGCCAGTCGCTCCGGCAAGGCATTTCCTGCAGCCCTTCTGTGGCCCTTCTCTGCCCCCGGATTTAATACCCAGGAATCAGTCGTCACAGAGAGTCCCACAGCTCAGCCGGGGGCTTCTCAGCACCTGCCCCAGCTTCTAGCGACGGGCCTGGAACATCCTCACACCCGCTCCTGTGTCTGATCCGCCCTTGAGCAGCTCCTGACTCAGCCTGGCTCAGCCATTGACCCCGGATCTTCCTGCAGAGCGGAGCTGGGCTGTGCACACCGGTCCCTTTCCGGCTGGGTCCTGCAGGAGGCCGGGTCCCCGCACCCCAGGGCGGCCTTGTCCTCTGACGCCAGCTCTGGCTATTTGGTGCCGGATGCGTGGGGCTCTCCCTGCCCTGTCGAGGTGCGTGACCGGCTCGTGTTTGCTCCACACGGGCCTGACCCCCGTGATCGGCCTGGCCCAGCAGCTCTACGCTGCCGGCTCTGACCTGAGCCTGTCCCGTGTCGCGGGCGCTGACCGGGCCGCGCGGGGCGCGTGGTGTCACGGTGGGATGCAGACCCAGGCAGAGGGGTCGTCGCCCGTGCTCCTGCTCCTCCGTCCCTGTGACCCACTCGGACGTGTAGAGCTGACACCCCCGTCACTTGCTGCACCGACATCGTCCCCCACGCAGGGTGTGCCCGGCTCTGCTTTGCTCTGCCCAGCGCCTGCTCCGCCCTTCTGGGCAGTCCGGGATTCACCCCAGGGCGTCTGTGCCTCGTGGTGTGTTCCTGCACATCCTGCGCCCTGCCCTCCCCGCCCACGCCCTGTCCCCGCAGCAGGATGGGGTCAGCCTGGCGCTCACTGCCCACTGGGGCTAGGCTGGCACTCCCGGGGCAGGAGCGAGTTACCCGATCCCGGGACATGCGCCCCTTGGCTGTCCCCCGCCCCTCGGATAACTGCCCCCCCTTTCTGTCCCGCAGGAGGTTGTCTGGGGTCACCATCACCCCCCACCTTGATCCCCATCGAGCCCCAAGCCGTGACCCTGAGCTGCGAGACCGGGGGCAGCCCGGTTCCCTACAGCTGGCTGCAGGGCAGTGAGAGGCCGGAGGCCGCGTCTCTCTGAGCTGTGACAGCCAGACCCTGACACTGGGTCCTGGCAGCAGGAACCACACGTCTCCAAACCACCCTCTCCACCCCAATCCCCCCGTCTCTGGGCTGGATGAAGTGGGGGATGAAGTCTGGATCAGACGCTGCATCGCCTGTCACTGACTACACTGATCCCTTCCCTGCCCGGGGCAGTCTGCCCTGCTACTTCACTGTCTGCAGCCACATCCCTCCGCGCTCGGGGCCTGTCCAGCTTCCTGATCATCTCCTGTCACTCACTGACCGACCCAGCGGCTCACAGACCTGGGAACCGGATCCAAACGAGCAGGAGATTGGCATTTAAATCAGCCTTTAAATCCAGCCCCTGGTCAGGGCTGTAGCTTCACTGTCTGACCCAGGGTCTCGGGTTGCTATTTCCACCTTTTCATCCCAGTCATGTGGGCCAGAAACTTGTTCTTTATTCAATGCAAGTGAAGATTCTCCTGAAACTGACTTCAGAAGCAGATGATTTAAAAGAGGTCACCCAGCATGGTAGGAGTGCGCCAATGCCTCCCATCTGTGACCCCTCGATCCTTGTCTGTGATGATCTGTGGTGGCCCTGATCCCAGGCAGAGGGAGGGGCAGGACACTCGGTAACGCTCTCTCTGTTCCCTGCACAGAAATACTGCCCAGCCCCCGGTGACACCCCACCAAACACTGGTACCTGAGAATGGGACCTTCACCCTCAGGTGTATCAGCTCCCCCAGCGCCGACACCTGCTCTGGCTCCAGGACGGGTCAGAACTTGTGTCCAGTGACTGGAGCTGTCCCCCGGGAACCAGCCCTCACGGTGCTGGGTGTCACCTGGGGTGATGCTGGTGCCTACCAGTGCGAGGTCAGGAACCTCGTCAGCACCAATTGCAGCGAGCCCAGCACCGTGTGAGTCCCCCGGCCGCGCTGCCCCCGGCCCTGCCAGCACGGCCCATCCTCGAGATGCAGCCACGTCTATGGTGCGGCACGGCAGCTGTTTATTGCCAGCACCCTCTCTACCCCTAATCCCGCCCCTCTCTGTGTGGATGGGCCTGACTCCGCCAGCACAGACCCTCCAGGACCCATCGCCCTGCCCCTCGGGTCCCCTGCGACCCTGACGTGTGTCACCGACTCCGACCCAGCCCCGGGGGGAGCTGGACCTTTAACCCCACAGCCTGGGACGAGCTGGGCACATGTGAGTGCCAGGCTCACACCCTGTCACCAGGCTCACTGCTAGTGCGAAGACTAAGGAGCTGGGTGAGCAGCCGGGCACGCGCCCCACGCCTGCCCCCATCTCAGGCACTCCTCACTGGGGGCTTTGTCTCTGTCTTGCTGGCTGGCGCCCAGGCTGCTCTGGATTTCTCCTGTCTCCAGCTGGGCTCCCTGTCTGCGTGGGACGTCCCCTGTCACCCGTCACTCTGTGCACCCAGCCCGTGGGTCGGCGCCGTTCCTGCCCCCTGGGCTCTCCCCGTCTCTGCAGCCAGGTCTGGGATCGTCGGGTTTGTTCTGGATTCACCCATCAGGCTCTGTTCTCCAGGGGACGCCCGCACCTGTCTCCAGCCCGGCTCAGACACCGGCTGTTCCCTGCCACTGCCTGCACCAATTCCACTCCCTGTGCCAGGGGCTCTGCTATTTCACTGTCTGCACCACATCCCTTCGCGCTCGGGGCCTGCCCAGCTTCCTGACTGTCTCCTGTCACTCACTGACCCACCCAGCGGCAGTACAGCCCCAGACCTCGGAACCGGACCAACCCAGCATCAGATCTGCTGTAAATCACACGAGTCACACCGAGCTCCTGGCCAGGCCGTGTCTTCGCTGTCTGGACCCAGCGACTTGGCTGGATGCAGGTTCCCCCATGTCAGCGTCCCCCAGTCCCCAGCCAGGTGCTCTGTGCTCCCTGTGCCCCTGGCCAGGGTCCCGCACTGCGTTGCTCATGTCAGCTGAGCGCTGGAGATTCCCAGTGTTTGTATCCACAACCGCCCCCGTGCAGTGGGATCCTGGCCCCTGCGGCTGTTGGCAGGGATGGGTCGGGGTCAGGGAGATCCCCTTGTCCCGCTGTCTGGCCCGGCTCACAGCTGTGAGTGCCAGTCTCAGGTCAGACTGTCAGAAAACAGGGCACAGGACGCGCTGCTGGTTTGGTCTGTCACTAGATTTCACCCAGCCAGGAACCGATGCGACGCCTGGATCACTGCGCCCGGCTTACGGAGGAGCCGCAGACACGCCCCTCGGCTCTGCAGCCAGTCTCAGTAACACACGGTACAGGGCAGCCAGCGTTTGTCAGTCCAAACGGCAGCAGCGATGGCCCAGCTGCTAGTTTCCCATCAGTCTGCCAGGGTTGCCCAAAATGGTTGTGGGGCCTCTGTCCTTTCGCTCAGAATCCCCCGGTCAGAATCCATCCGTGCAGAGACGCAGGGTCATTCCCTCCAACCCGGGTGTGTAGATCTGGTTCCCAGCAGAGGAGCTGACAGGCAGCGTCACCCCTGGGCTGGGCTGAGTAGCCAACGCAGATGGGCTGGGAATTTCCTTTGTGGCTTCCCGGCCCTTGCTTTGAAGTTCCCCTGCTGCTCCCTCCACAGCTCTGAGGGCCAGTCCCGGGTGATGGGCAAAGTCCTGTAAATACAACGTGAGCGTCACAAACATCCTGCCCTGGGGCTCAAGCACGTTTACACACCCGTCAGTTCACAGCTGGACGCGCGCACACCTGTCGAGCTGGGGCCGGTTCAGCACAGGATGTACCTAACGCAGACCAGCGAGTCACAGACCAGGAGAGATAATCCACACCGAGGAGTGCACGGTGTGAACGCCCCATGAGCTGTGCCACTCCTGCCACCCTCGCACCCACTGACCTGCCTGCGGCTCTAGCCCGAGCTGCTGCATCTGCTTAGCCAGCGTCACACCCTCGTCCCCGCCTCTGAGACAGAGCCCCTGGGCTTCAGCCCCTGCCTCACCTGGGAGCTCGTGCCCACCGCAGGGATCAATGCCCTCGGCGCAGGCTGGCGGGGACACCGGGCAGCGTTGGCACATCAGTCGGGTGTGTCAGTCCCCGGCCGCGGCCTGGAGAGCCCAGCGCTCTGTGCGGAGACTGGACGGTCAATGCAGAGTCCGGCCTGGTCAGCCAGAGCCTGGCCAAGCTGCACCCCCCGGCCAGGCTCCCCTGGGCTTGGTCTGCACGACCAACTTCCGTCCTGTGCCCCTGAGCGACGCGGGACACCCACCTACCCCGGTGCAGACAGCGCTACCGCGGGCAGGGCTTCTCCATCAGCACCCACCGCCTCTCGGGGCAGGGATCCTCCGCCGGCGGGAGAAGCTCTCCCCTCGGACAGGAAGCGTCTGCACGGAGCCTGCAGCGGTTAGTGTAGACAAGCCCCAGCCAGCTCCCAGGAGAGTCGCCCCCACCTGTCTGCAGTGCAGGTCAGACCCGGCTGTCCTGTCACTGCCCGCACCAATCCCCTCCCCGTGCGGGCTCTGCTACTTCACTGTCTGCAGCCACGTCCCTCTGCGCTCGGAGCTGTGCAGGGCCCAGCCCCACCCCGTGGCCTCTGTCCTGCAGGGGCTGCTCCAGCCACGCCACAGCTGGGCCGGACGCTGCCTGTCGGCTTCCAAGCGACGCCCGACCCCTGCTATCAGCGCGTCCTGCGCCTGCTCTCTGCCCGTCTCACCCTCCCGGCTCCATTCTGCCTGCGCTGCACCCACCCCATGGCCTCCGTCCTCTGTGGGGCCCCCATCGCGCCCCACTGCAGCTCCCACAGCGACTCCCTGCCCCCGCTCACCCGGCGCCTCGGGCTGGTTCCCTCCTGGCCGGGCTAGTGGCCATGGCACTGCTGGGCTGGGGGGGTCTGTGCCGGCGTCGGCCTCTGGGCTGGCTCCAGGCCCCAGCCCCACCCCAGGTCTTTTTCCCCCCTGAGACCTGGGGCCCTCCAGCCTGGGCAGGGTCTCCTGGGGGGTGAGGGGCAGACGGGGTTGGTGGGGAGGGGAGGCGCCATCTGTCTGAGCCGCTGTTTCCTCCTTTGCTCTGTTGATTCTCTCCTGGGATTTACTGTTTCCCGGCCCTCCGCCCATGTGCCTGCCCCCCCCGCATTTCTCTGAGCCCCAGCAAGGGGCGCTGCCGAGCGCGTCAGCCAGCAGGGTGGGGGGGAGCTCGGGGTGCACAGGTTGACGGCGGCCCTGAGGGAACAGACTGGGGGGACGATCCTGCCCCAGCGAGGGGGGCACAGACTGGCCGGGTGTCCTTGGACCTGCCGCTGGGCTCCGGATGCCCCCTCCCGTCGGACTCTCATGGGACGTGGGCAGACCCAGGGTGTCTGGGGCTGTGGGGCCCTTGTTGAGCTCTGGGGCTGGGCAGGAATGGGGGACGGAGCTAGGCCAGCGTGTGACCCCCCCCCCGGGTCCCCCCGATCTCCCCGGGTCAGTGAGAGCGGCTCTGGCAGGCTGCCCATGGTGCCACCCCTGCCCCACGGCCCGGTTCTGGGATGGCAGCTCCTTCGGGTCGGAGGGGGGCAAAGACCCAGCACAGGGCCGTGCCCACGGGGCAATGCCGGCAGCACCAAGCGCCTTGTGGGGTCGTGACCCTCCTGTCAGGCCTGAACCATCATGGGCTCGGCTTGAGAATCCTGCTGTGGGTGCAGAGCCGGCGCCTCGTCTCCCTTCGAACCACAGCCGAGAGTGTCCCGAACATCACGGGACTCCGGGAGCCAGAGTCTCAGGGAGTCGCCAATAATTGTGACTTGATGCTGCGGAGAGGGACCCTCTGCCGGAGCCCGGAGGGCGACGCCCGACTCCGCAGCTCTGAGGTGCAAAGGGCGAAGGACCCTTCCCACAGCACCGCAGGAGACTGGGCTGGACCTTCCCACAATGCCGTGGGATGGCGGCGCTGGGACCCTTCCCACAATCCCACAAGGGGGGACACCAAGACCTTCCCCCAGCCTGGATGGACGGACAGAGGAGCAGGACACACGGTAACGCTCTCTCCGTTCCCTGCACAGAAATGCTGCCCCAGCCCACGGTGACGCCCAACCAAACCCAGGTGCTGGAGAACGGGACCTTCACCCTGACGTGTAACAGCTCCCCCGGCGCCGACACCCTGCTCTGGCTCCGGGACGGGTCGCACCTCATGACTGATCAGCGGCTGGAGCTGTCCCCCGACAACCGGACCCTCACGGTGCTGAACGTCAGCCGGGGCGACGCTGGCGCCTACCAGTGCGAGGTCAGGAACCCCGTCAGCACCAACCGCAGCGAGCCCAGCACCGTGACGGTGGCCTGTGAGTAACAGTAGCCCCGTCCCCCGGCCGTGCTGCCCCGGCCCTGCTGGCATCGCCCAGCCGCGGAGATGCAGCCACCTCTGGTGTGGGGCGCGGGAGCTATTTACCTGGGGATCCCTCACTGGCGCCCTCCCTCCCCTGATGCCCTCCTTCTCTGTAGATGGGCCGGACTCTGCCAGGATAGACCCGCAGGGACCCATCACCCACCCCCTGGGGTCCCCTCTGACCCTGACGTGCATCTCTGACTCTGTCCCGCCCTCGCGCTATCGCTGGTTTCACAACGGCACCGACGCTAACGAGACCTGGAGCAGCTGGACCTTTAACCCCACGAGCTGGGCTCAGCAGGGCACGTTCGCGTGACAGGCCCACAACCCCGACACCAACCTCACTGCGCGGGCGTCTGTCGCCGTGCGGGTCATAGGTGAGTCCCTGGGGCTGAACCCAGCGCGGCCTCCCTGTCCGGCACCAGAAAACACCCTGCTGTGGGGTGCAGGGGGGCCGGGGCTGGGCCCGGTTGGGGAATGGAAGGGGGCTGAGTCGTGGGCTGCCAGGAACTCTCAGGGGACCCTTGGGCCATGGTGTCTCTGTACATGGTCCCTCCCACTTCTGCTCAGCCCTGCTCCTCCCTAGGGCCAGGTGTGGGGGGACCGGACAGGGGCTCGCCTGGGATCCATCTCCCCCAGGACTGGGGGTCTTTGTTGTGGCTGTGGGGCAACGGATCCGTCAATGCACCGTCCAGCCCCATTGCCTCCCAAATACCCACGACACCAGCCAGCGAGAGCTGAGACCCTCCCGCACCCAGCGCTGGGCCTGGGGCACTGGGGGGCACTGGCACCACTGGGCAGCACCAGGAGACATCCCAGTTCCTGACCTTCAGACCCTCCTGCCACCGTATTCAGGGTCCTGTCTGGGACACAAACTTGCCGGCTCTGGGGTCCCCGGCTGAGCTGCCCCCAATGTCTCTTGCGGGAGGGGCAAGGGACGGTGGGGGGTTGAGTGTGTCCTGGCTGGGCTCCCTGACACTATCCCCCTGGGATGTGAAGGGGGTTGTGGCTGAACCAACCCCCCTCCCCCGCCACGTCTCTCCCCAGACACCTCTCGCCCTGGTGCCAACCCAGGTCTCTCTGCTGGAGCCGTCTCTGGGATCGTCATCGGGTCGCTGGCCGGGGCAGGGCTGTTCGGGGGTCTGGTCTACTTCCTCTGTGAGTAACAGCCCCCGCCTGGGACAGCCAGGACTTCTGGGATCCATGCCAGGCTCTGGGAGGGGATAGGGGAACTAGTGGTTAGAGCAGGGAGCTGGGAGCCAGGACTCGTGCGTTCTCTGGGTGGAGGGGCTGGTGTGTTCTAAGGCCGGGGGCTGGGAGCTGGGCCCCCAGTTCCAGCATCTCTGATGATTTCCCCCCCCCCAGGTTCTGGCCGCCAGAGCAAGACCCCCCAGGGCAGCGACACGACCCCCCCAGTGTACGAGAACCTGCCCCCTGCAGCGCAGGCGGGGCCAGCGGTGAGTGACAGGCACTAAGCTCCGCCCCTGTGACCCCAGCCTGGCCCCCCCCTTCCCAGAGCTGTGCCGGGCCCCTCACTCCCGACCCGCAGCCCCCGGCTAGCCCAGACCTGGGCTCCCCTCCCCATCCCCCAGCTCCGCTGGGCCCCTCATTCCTGACCCCAGCCCTCTCCTTTCCCACTCTCTGCTGGGGGCGGCAACGTCCCAGTCTCCCAGGGCACATCAGCTCCCGGCCCCCCGGGCTGCGCTGGGGGTCTCTCGGGTGCGTGTTAATGACCCACCTGCCTCATTCTCTCCCCCAGGACCAGCCCGGGTGCCCCCCCGACACCAGCCCCACATACCAGGTAAGGGCCGATCTCGGGGGCTCCGAACTCGGAGTGGGAGGGTGGAGCTGCCCCCAGTACAGGCCTGTGGCTGAGAACGGGGCTGGTTATCACATCCCGCAGTGGGGGGGGGCAGAATCCCCTCATGTGAAAGGCTGGGAGCCCCGTGGCTGGTGAAAAACTCTGGGGGTGCCCAGCTGAAGATGGGGCAGGGATGGTCCTGGGGGGGGGGGTTGTCAAGGCCTGGTGGGGGCTGTCCGGGCCCGGGGGAGGGGTGGGTCCCCCAGGGCAGGGGTGTCTCTGGCTCATGCCTCCCCGTTTCCCCAGACGCTGCAGCCCGGACAGCGGGACGTGTACGACCAGCTGAGGAGATGATGCCCCCCCACTGCCCTGGTGCATGCTGGGACGACCTGTATCGGGGGGGGGGGGGGGTCTCTGCTGGGGCGAAGGGTCAGACCCACCTGCCCTTTCACAGCTGCTTTGCCAAGTTCACTAAAAGCCCCACCCCCCCCGATTGGCTCCATGTTTCCGGGGTCTAGAGGGGGGGTCGTGGTGTCTATTTGGGGCCCTTTGAGCCAAGGCTCCCTAGATCCAGCCCCCCAAATATCCAGCCCCCCTTGTGCTGTCTGCTGGGGAGACAGAGACGCCGGGATCCCGCGGGGGGGAGGGGAGGTGCCGCGATCCCCCCGAGGTCTCTCCCCAGGTGGCTCCTGGCTGAACCCAGAGCGGCTGCAGCGTGCGCTCAGGAGGCAGCGCAGCCGGGCCGTGTGCCCGACCTGGGGGGCAGCGCAGCCGCGGGGCCTCGGGACGCAGGAGATGGGGCGAGCCGGGATCTCCTGCATTCAGAGCCAGCCGGGCTGGGCGGGAGCAGCTCGTTAGTGTGAGAACCGTGTCCCCCCGGCCCAGCCAGCCCCAAACTCAGAGCAAAGCGCAGCGGCCCCAGGAGCCCAGCCTGCCCCGGGCAGAGAACGGAGGGACCCAGGGGCACCAGTGCCCAGGCCCTGCGATGGCCGGGGGATGTGTAAGTGAGAGACACCAGATAACCCTGCCCGTGCCCTGCGCCCCACGCTGGAGGGAGGGGAAAATCCCCCACGGTCCCAGCCAGTCTCGGGGGGAAGGATTCCCCCCCATACGTGGCGACCAGCTAGACCCTGGGCATGTGAACAGGAACCAGCCAGCCTGGCGTTTGCAAGGAAGGAGACAGAAACACCTCCCAGAATACACTGCAGGGAAGTTCTCACGTGTAGCCCCTCCGCGCACGGCCTCGTACCTGCACTATCGACTGCATCCCGGGTCCCTCCCTCCCGCCTGGCAGGGCAGCCAGACCCTCCTGGCGAATGGGCCCATCCCCCTCGGCACTTGTTACACGTGTAAAGGAAAAGCCCAGCCGGATCTTATTCAGGGGCCAAGGCAACACGCCGCCTTCATTGTAGGTGTCAGCACAGCCCAGAGCCGACACATTCACACACACGCAGACAGTTCTGCCAGCTGCTGTGCAATGCCCAGTCCTTCTCTGCCCTGCTGCAGCAGCCAGTGGCCAGCTGGGCCGGGCACGAGGAGGGAGCCGGGCTCGGTCAGTGGTGGATCCGCTGCTCCGAGATGACGATTGCAGAACGAGACCCGAAGTGTCCATGTTTTTCCCAGCTGTGACACTTGCCGCTGGCTCTCGTGGGAGTCTCTGGGCCTGGCTGTGTCTTGCTGCCCTGGGGTCAGCATCGCTGCGAATCCCCAGCGAATTGCAAGCCGGCCTGTTCTCTGCTGTCTGTGCTTTGTCTGCTTTGTCTGGGCCAGGGGGCGCTGCGGTTGGGGGGCACTGTGCGAGTGCGGCAGGTGGTCGGGGTCTGGGGGGAGCCCTAGGCTCAGAAACGCCCCCTGTGCAGCCCGGCCTGGGCAGCTGGAGAGCTGCCGGGGCCATGAAAGGCCAAGTGAGAGGTTCCCAGGCCTGGCACCTCAGCCGGCCACCAGCCGCGGCTCTCGGGCCACCAGCCAGGGCATGACTGTGCCCGGGCTGACCTGGGGCCCGTCATTCATCAGCAGTTCAGCAGTGGGAGAGCCCACGGGGGCCGGGATGATGGGCGTCATTTTTTGTGGCCCCCAGCCCCCAGGTGCAGCTTCCAGCCACGCCCAGCCTGCAGGGAACAGCCGGGCCCTGAGCCAAGTTCAAACGTCCCAATGGGCCCAGCACAGCCAGTGACCCCATGCGCTGGCAGGGCGGCCGGGAATGGGGCCCGGGTCTGTCCCTTCTGGGGGATGCCTGCCCTGATCCGGCCCCAGGGCAGGGACTGACTGGCTTGGGGGCCGGGCCCCTTCCCGCTGGCTCTGACCAATGGGCCCCTCTAGCGCGGGCCCCGCCTGTGACAGCCCAGAGAGCCTGGCTGGAAATGCTGCAATTGGCTGGTTTGGCAATAACGAGCTGTGTGTGTGTGTGTGTGTGTATGTGTGTGTTTGCGCGTGTGTGTGTGCATGGGTGGGTGGGTGTGGGGGGGGTTCTACCCTGTCAGTTGGTGTGTGTGTGCACGTGTGTGTGCACGTGTGTGTCTGTGCACCCAGAGCCCAGGGCTGTGAGCTTCCCCGCAGCAGTGTCCTGGCCGCGCTGGTCCCTGTGCTGCGGCGCGGGGCGGTTCTGGCGCAGGCGGAGGCGGTTTGGGGAGGGCCCGTCTGGGGGTGGATGTGCCATTAACGGGGGCGATTTACAGGGTGCGTCAGTGCAACAACCCCCCCCCGGCCACTCCTCTATGGCGCAGGGTGCAACCTGCCCTGCAAACATCCCCTACACCAGCCCCGGGGAGGGAGGGGAAGGGCTGGGGGGGCCAAGGGAATACCTGCCCCAGAGACAGGGGAGGGGGCAGGACTGGGGGGCGGACGAGGGGGGGGGCTGGATTCTCCCACTGCTAAGGATACCTCCCTGCCCAGCCACTTTCCCCTCCCCTGCAGGCCCCACAGCAGAACCCACCCCACAGGTTCCCATCGCCCCCCCCAACCAGAGACACCCAACCACTTCCCCTCCCCCTCCCTTATCACCCAGGGCAGCTGCTCCCCACTTCCCCTCCCCCTCCAGCCCCCCACTTCCCCATCCAATGCCCCCTTCCCCTCCCACGCCAGTCAGACCTGTGGGCACCTGTCACTCACACTAGCCATGTCTGGGGCTGAGGGTAGGGTGGGGGAGGGGATCCCTCGGCCCCCTCCCCCCCCGTGTTAGGTGCCCCCCCCCACGGCACCTGCTCAGGGTCTTGGTGTAGCCAAACCTGCCCCCACAGCTGCCCAGCTCTGTGCCCAGCTGGTGCCCCCCCCCCCCCGTGTCACATCTCTGGGGCGGGGGAGTCGGGGGGGCCGGGGGTAATTCCCCTGCAGTAAGGAAAGAGTCCAAGGCCAGTAACCGGGCAGAGTCCCATGGGACGGGTGCAGCTCGGTGACATCCATGTGGGATGGGGGATGCACGAGGGGTGGGGAGGGGGGATGGGGGGGGGGCTGCCTTGGGTGCAGCCACTTGGTTTTTTTGTTTTTTTCCCCAAATTCCTGCGATTGACGCTAAACAAACACAAGGCACAAAACAAAGAGTTTCTGTCCAGCCAAAGGAGCTGAGGGTGTCACCTGGGTGGGTGTGTGTATGTTTGTGGGGGGGGGGGGTTGGGAGCCAGGACGCCTGGGTTCTCTCCTAGCTGTGGAGGGGTGAGATGGAGGGGGCAGGGTGAGGCTGGGGAGGAGGTCGGGTGAATGGATTTCCAGGTATCTGATCTTCTCACCACTTCTGCTTCTGCTTGTGCCCCCCCAGCCCCCCCCCCCCAGCTGGGAGCCGACGTGTTCAGCTGCATCTTTCTAGTCAATCACCACAAAGAGGAACTGGGGAAACCAAACATCCGAGTCCAGCCGTCTGGCCTCTGCATCAGCAAAACAACCACGGCCAGCCGGGGGACCCAGGCGTCCGGGCTCCCAGCCCCCCCCCACCTCCTGCTCTCCCGTAGCCCCGCCCAGCCCGTGGCTCTGTGGCTCTCCCCACAAGCGGACGCCCCTCTGCGTCTTTGCAAAGCAAATGTCCCGCAGTGCAGGGAAGCGACGCCCCCAGCCCGGCTCTCGCTGGGCCAGGCCGGCCTGTGACCGTGAGTGTCTCTCCCGGCTCTCCTGGGCTCTGGCCTGGCCTGGCCTGCCCATCCCCCAGCCCCCCTTGCTGTGCCAGGCCCCAGGGACCCCGCAGCCCCCGCTGCTCCGAGCACGGCCCTTGGCTGCAGCCCCCCCTTCTCGCCAGGTTCCCGGCTGCTCCAGATGAGCCCCCAGGCCCGGCACAGAAAGGCTCTCCCCTCCGACTAGAGCCGGTTCCCGGGGACCTGCCCCTGCTCCTGTCCCGGCTCACAGCTCCGCCTTCCAACCCGGCCTCCTGCTCGCTCAGGCGCGTGTCCTGGAAGCTGCGTGTCCAGCAGCGTCAGCTCTGCAGGCAGCGTGTCGGGGGGAAAGGCCCTGACCTCGCAGCCGCCTGACGCCGTGTTTCTCAGGACACGGTGCAGCTGCGCCCTCCTCCCGCGTTCCTGCCCACGGTCGCTTCCCACTTTCCCGTCGATCCGGCATCGTCCTGCCGGCGTTCTGCCCCGAGCCGCACAGCAGCGATGGAGAGACGCCTGCACTCGCCCCGTGTACGGCCTCTCGCCTTCTCCAGCGCTAGGGCCAGACTGTGCGCGGCTCCACGCAGCTCTGCGCGGTGATTGTGGACAGGACGAAGGGCAGGCCAGGCTCCTCGCCGCGAATGTCACAGAACCAGAGAAGACGAGGGATGGAAGGGACCCAGGAGGTGTCTAGTCCAGCCCCTGCTCAGAGCAGGACCAACCTCAGCTAAACCCTCCCAGCCAGGGCTGTGTCCAACCGCAGCTTAAACACCTCGAAGGATGGAGATTCCCCCAGCTCCCTAGTAACCCAGCCCAGTGCTTCACCCCCTGAATATCCACCCTAGACCTGCCCCACTGCAGCTTGAGACCATTGCTCCTTGTTCTGTGTCTGCCACCATGAGATCAGCCTAGCTCCAGCCTCCCTGCAACCCCCTTCAGGTAGTCGCAGGCTGCTATCAAATCCCCCCTCATTCTTCTCTTCTGCAGACTGAACAAGCCCAGTTTCCTCAGCCTCTCCTCATAAGTCCTGTGCTCCAGCTCCCCACATCATTCCAGCTTCTCATCCACTGTAACCCCCAGGTCCTTTTCTGCAGAACTGCTGCCTAGCTCGTCGCTCCCCAGGCTTTACCAAAAATGTTCTCCTGACCCCTGCGGGTCAGCCACAGCACCAGATTAATGTAAGTTTGGATCTTACCCAAAATCCCACGCTGGCAGCTAATCCTTTAGTATCTAAACTAAAGGTTTATTGTAAAAAGAAAGAAATAAACCAGGAGCGAAATGTTAAGGGTTAGAGGAATCAGATACATACACATGATTGAAAGTCCAGACACATCAGGTTTCTAGAAGAAATGTGGAGCTGCAGCTTGTACAATCCCTCAGGTGCACATCCAGTACCTGGTTGGTCTCAGTCCTTTGTTTCACAGCTGTGGGGTGCTGGGGTACTTTGGGGGGGGGCAGATTCACCCCCGTCTCCTTCTCTAGGAAGCTTCCCCATCCCCATCCGTGCGTCCTTGACCTCGGTCAGGATTGGGGCCACTGGGGTTTGAGATCATGGTTCTGTATTGGCTGGTGGGTCCCTCCCTCCCCAGAGACCCTGGTTCCATCTCCCCCTCCCCAGTCCCCAGGTCTCTATGGGTCCCTGTCCCCTCTGGGGGGGTTTCTCTCTAGCGCATCCTGCCCCAACTCCCACTGGTGTCCATCTTGCAGTGCGATCTGTGCACAGATCCTCGCACGCCCTAGTGCAAACCCCACCCGCTGGCCTTGCACGATGCTGCCATTCACAGGGTGCCCACAAGTAGCCTCTGTCCTCTCCCTCTATCGGGGGAGGGGCCCACTCACTGGGCCTGATCCTACCCCACCTTTGGGCCCCAGCCCCACATCCACCCCTGGACAGACAGAGGGAGGAGGAGGCGGGAGCAGAGCCCACCTTGAGATGCTGAAAACGGTGGAGGTTTCTTGTTCCTTCCTTCCCTCTCCCCACCCCACAGCGTCTCTCCGTTTTGGAGACCGAGCAGCCTGCTCTTTCCTAGGAGGGGGGAAGTGAAGGACGAAGCCTGGCAGAGGCTGGGCCAGACTCCATTCCTGTGGCAGTGCTGGCCATGCCTGCCCAGCGTGTCGCTGCATCTCCAGCCTGACTAGCGCAGCCGTGGCCGGGCAGCGGGGGGAATTCAGACTGGCGGCAGAAGAACGTTTTGCTAAAGGAGATTTTGACAATAACTTCCCTGGAGTTGAGAAGTAGAATAGTCAGACTGCCCCAGCCATTCATTGCCTCTCTCAAGTCCCGCTTGCCCCAGTCCGGTGCTGCTCCCCGGTCCCCAGTGCGGGTGCGGTCGGTCGGGATCAGGAGATGGACGGGGGCTGTGGGACAGAGACCCTCCCCCGTCACCCTCAGTGCCCCATGGAGCCGGTGCCCGGCGCTGGTGGGAAGCCAGGGGCTGGGATCAGTTCGTGTCTCAATTTGTATTTTCTTCTCTCCCCACAGTAACAGGAGCAGAGGCAGCCCTGCTGCTGGGGGTGATGGGGACTCTGGGGGCTCTGTGGGGATGCCAGGCCGCCTCTGCCCTCCAGCCGGGTCAGCACCAGCACCAGAAACCTCGCCTTCCTCCATCTGCTCTGTGAGTATCCCCGGCTGCGCCTCCGCCTCCCGGCTCCCTGCTCTGTCGGGCTGTCGCCGGGGTTCGTTCATTTACATCAGGAGCAGAGATCTCCCAGCATGCCGTGCGTCCCTGCTTTGCCAGTCCCAGAGTTCAGTGCGGTCCCTACTTTGGAGCTTGGCTCATTCTTGTCCCAGCTTCCATGGAGCTGAGGCTGGGGCGTTGCCTGAATCCTGTCACCCTCTTGGCCGGGTTTCGGTCTGTCTGCGCTGCCTTTTCATTGCTTTTGGTTTTGTTCAAGCAGAGGCTGGGGGGGATTCAGAGAGTCGGGGTTTGTGCCCTGGTTCCCCAGGAACACAGAGCTGCCAGGTAACAGCACACGCTCCTGCGCTCTGTGCCACGGTCGTTAATAAAACCACTGACTAAGGCTGGCCCCAGGACACGGCGTGAGAAACGCCTGCAGTAACCTCCCTCCACCCCTGGGACTCCCCGTCCAGCACAGCCACAGCCTCCTCCCCGAGCCGGTTCCTTTCCCCCCTTACCAGGCTTGCGCCGATCCCCAGCGCCCTGAGTTTAGCTGCTGACGCCCCCGTGGCTCCGTGTCAGACGCGTCACTGACTCCCCGGGCACTGGCTCGGCTGCACGGCCCTGAGCGAAACCGGCGGGTCTGCGCCCAAAGAGGGAAACCAGGTGGGTTGGGTCCCCTGGGCTGCGTTCCGGCCCCGTTCCCATTTTCCGCCAGCAATGGAACGGTTCTTCCCTTCCCCATGGGGTGCCGGCCATGCACTCGTGAGCTCCCAGTGCATGCTGGGAAAGTCCCAGGTGGAGCCAGCAGTGCTAGGAGGAGCCTGGTGCATGCTGGGAGGCCTCACAGAGACCCCTGAAACCGTGACCCAGGTGTGAGCGATGCAGCCTGAGTCTGCAGAGAGCCCGAGCCGATCGTGTGGGAGAACCCAGAGCTGCCTGTCCCTGGCGCTGGCTGTTAACTCTGGCCCCTACTGACAACAGCGTCACACTGGGAACACTTTGGCTTCTGGTGACTTGGGAACATCCAGCCAATGACTCATCCCCCAGCTCTGCCCCTCCGCCCCCATTCCCAGCTGCGAATGGTGCAGAGAACGGGCAGGAAATGCTGCAATCGGTTCAGCAATAACCGTGGGAAGGCGCTGAGAGTGCTCAGCAGCGATGGGAGGGGGCTGGAGGGTGGGGGCTGGGCAGGAGTGTGAGCCCTGGAGGCTTGACACCCCCCAGGACGCGGCAGAGTCACACACACAGACCCACAGGCTGCTCACACGCGGGCACACGCACACCCCATTCTCTAGCAGCTGCAGGGGAAGTGGGCGGGTGCGGTGGGGGGCGGGGGAGAGACGATCTCTGACAGGAGGGGCCCTGTGGGGCTGCCCTGCCCATGGATCTAGGCTCACGGCACACACTCCATGCCCCCCGGCAGCGAGCACCCAGCCCAGCCAGGCCCCAAGGCAGACACTTGCACCCGGGTCCCATGGGCCCTGCTGGCCCCGGCATCGCGCTGGGACCTCCCGTGGTCCAGCCACTTCGCGCTGCCACCTAGGGCCCCCCAGAGCCCATGCTGTGCAGCCACAGCCCAGCCTGCAGGGCGGCCTGACCCCTGGGGTGGGGGTGACTCTGCCCGGGCCGGGTTCAAAAACACCTGGGCTGAGGGGGTGCAGACCAGCTGCCCTGGCGTGAGGGAGCCTTGTCTGCCCCTGCCACGGGTCAGCACCTGGCGCTCCCCCACGGGCAGCACAACCTGTCCCTCAGCCCCGGGCAGGGCAGCGCTAGGGGCCCAAGCTTCCCAGCATCCCCCGGGGCGCCCAGCCCCTGCCGTTGGACCCTGGCCGAATCCCCAGCTCCGCTGCCCCCCAAGATCCGGGACCCCCAGCTTAGCAGTGCCCCCCTGACAAGCGCCGCTCACACTACGCCCCCCCGGCCATTCGATCAGAGCAAACAGGCTGCGTTCATTGCGCAGAGACCAGCGCGGGGAGAAGGAGCCGCTGCAGTTCATGGGACGATGGGTTACATGGAGAACAAAACGGGCACGCGCCTCCCAGAGCCCGGCCGCCCCGAACACGACCCTGGCAGCTCCTGCGGGCTCAGCGCCCCACAGCCTGTCTGCCCGACCCACGGCCGGCCTGGCTCTGACGCTCCCTTCAGCAGACAAACGCGCTGGCAGCTGCTATCCTGGGTGAGGGATGCCGGGTGCCCCGAGATATATCCCCCTCCCGTGCCCACACTCACAAACACGACACCCCACACTGCGGCTTTTCCCCCTTGGCTTCTGCCCCGGCGCTTGTGCAGACGTTGCTGGGCCTGGCTCCGGGTGCAAATAGCCACCCTGGCGAGCTCTGCCCCACTCAGCCCCACGGAGCCGGGTGGGGAGAGACCAGCCCAGCACCTCCTGTCTGCCAGGACCGGGTCTGTGCCCCCCCACTTCCCGGCTGGGACCCGGACCCTGATTTCCAGGCCAGATACACAGCCCCGCACGTGCCACCCGGGCACAGCTCGCCACGGTCACCGCGCCCAGCGCTGCCGGCTCTCGGCCAGACCTTACATGTATCTTTGGGGGTTGCTCTGTAGGTCCCCGTGAGCCCCTCGGTGCCCTGTGCCCCCCGCCAGGGGCCCTGGCTCAGGGCCGGGGGTCGGTGTCACTGCTCACAGCTCTGCAGGGGAGAATTGCCCCAGAGAGGGGCCGAGGCAGGGCCGGGCGCTGGGGGCAGCGAGGTGTGACAGCTCCCCCAGGACAGTGTCTGGACCCACTCGGGACGCAGCCAGGCAGGACTCAGGGCTCGGAGTCTGACCCCCCCCGGGTCTCCCCACAGCAGCGGAGCCGAATCCTGACTCTGCCCTTGGAGGGTCCAGCCCCCTGCTCTGCCTGAGCTCCCCGTGGGACCCCCTGGATGGGACCCTGGCGAACAGTACACACCCCCAAAGAGCCAGGCACCCGGCTGCAGTCAGAGGCGGTTCCCAGCCCGCGCGGGAGTCGGGGGTTTATTAGTTCTCAGGATCCCAGCGCAGACACACTTTGTTAGCAGATACATTAGACGTTACAGCAGCGACCAATTGGAGAGCGTCTGAGCCCTGCTCGGGCCCTGCTTCCCCCCCCACCCCAGGGGACAGCCCCTCCTCCCAGCCCCCCAGACACACCTCCCTTGTCCCTCCCCTGGCCTCTGTCTCTTTCCCGGGCAGTCCCGTGTTTCAGCTGGTCTGACCCAGGGGCTCCTGGCCAGGTCTGCAGACGTGTGGCTGGGGAAGACCCATCCTCCCTCTAGTGGCCTCTGCAAGGATCACACACCCGGGTCCCGTCACCGACACAGGAGTAACATGGGGGAAACTGAGGCGTGCACAGCACTCAGAGGAAACACTGGGGCATCTCCACTTCAGCGCATCTCTCCCCCTTTGAGACCAAACTGAACGGGGTCATCTCAGCCGGTGACCTGGGGAAGTTCAGGGCCCTCTCCCCCGTGACAGAGCGTCAGCGCTAACATTGGCCCTGCCCGTAACGTGGCCACCCCCACAGCGAGATCCTGGCGGGTCAGACTCCATCTCACGAGCTCGGCGTTAGCCCCTTTCATCGGGTGTCGCCAGGGCAGAGGCGAGGGGCCGTGCACACAGTGACGCACCAACCGAGCAGGTACGGCTGCAGTTTCATGAGCCCCCCATGGCCAGGCCTCCTTCTCTGTGACACCACAGCTCTGCGCCCGGGCAGCAGCATCTGCTGAGTACATGCAGGGGGCCTCTCCCCCTTGGCATCCATTTGCATCAGCCCCTCGCCCAGCCCTGCAAACACTATAAAGGGCTTGTGGAAACCTAGCTTGGCCAGAACCGGGCCCTGCAGAGCCTCTGTCAGTGCACACAGGCTTTGTGGCACTCTCGGTCCAGACCCCCTTGTCTGGCTCCCCTCCCTACACAGCTCAGTGATGGGGGCTGTGGAGCTGCAGTGAGGCACAAACCTCTGGTAGCACCCCCCACCCGCTAAAGGTCTGGGCCTGGTTCTCAGTCTGGGATCAGGCCAGTCTCTGCTCACCTCCACCGTAGCCAGCTCAGGCTATAGGCAGCCGCTCCACACCTTGTGGCCCAGGTCTGTAACCTCGGCCATCCCCACATTACCCGTCTCTGCCGTCACTGTCAGCCCTGCCTCCGTCTGGACACCCAGCCCCTGCCTCACCCGGGACACAGGGTCTGCCCAGCTCTGGCTGAAGACGCAGGTATCGTCGCTGTGCGCCAGGGCAAAGCTCTCCATCCCCCTCGGGAACTGGGCTGTCAGGCACTGGGAGGTGGCAGGTGCCCCCGTGAGGCCGAATGGCAGGACCAGGCACAAGGGATCTTTTCCAGGGAACAAGGCCATTGGGCAATATACCAGTTTATTGTGAGAAAACACAACTGTATTAATAGCTAATAACTGATACTTAACACACACACACACACACACACACACCAAATGTTCCGCAGCGGATCAGGTGTATTTACTAGTCCTGATCCTAGCTGGAGCTCATAGCTTGAGTTCGTAGCTGATGACAATGTTATGGAACAAGCAAGGTAAAGGCGTTACTTTCGTTGCAGTGCTAAAGAAGGAATACTTTGAAGCAGCGTTTATCAACCTTTTTGATAGCAGGGACCCTCTTGTTGTCTTCTGCTGTCTTCCTAAATCGGCCCAGGGGGATCTCAGGGACCGGGGCCGGTTCAGGAACCAGTCGTTGAGAAACACGGCTGTAAAGGAGTTGTATTTCCATTGTGGTGATAAGGAAACGAGTGACATAAAAGACAATTGTTATCACAATTTCTGTCAGTGACAGTAAGAGGAGAAGTGACTTAAACAAGAACAGGATGAGCGGCAGGTGGCTGGAAGACAGTTTTACCAGTTTTAGCGGCTTTCTCAGTGAGTGACCAACAGCAGCTCTGTCAAGCAGCTCTTCCGGAGCGCCCTGCGGCGGGTTACGAAGGGGGCGGGTTAGGAATGAACGCAGTTTCATTCTATGAGTGTCTGTTCTTAATTTAGTTAAAAAAATTATTTTAAAAACAATTCATGAATTCCTTTGATTTTTGCCTGTGCCCTGCCCAGGAACTCACAGGGGATCTTCCCCCTTCTCCTCCCACGGGCCACACCCGGCCGGCACCGGCCCCTTCCCGGCACACTCCGGCTCCCTGGTTTGCTGTTGTAAGCGGGGGAATGGGCCCGCTATTGTGGGGAACTTTCCTTGCTTGTACAATACCCCGGTAGAGTTGGTTAGCAACAGAATCTGAGTCCCTGCTCCCACTCCCTTTACCCAGAGGCCCCACTTGACCTCAAGGGCTCCCCTTCCACTCTCCTGTGTAGTGGGGTGCCTGTAACCCCGACAAGGCTGGGCCCAGGATTTCTGGGGCTCAACCCCCAATCTTGCCGAGGTCCCTTAGGGCAGGGGCTAGGGTGTCCCCACTCCGAGGTACTAACTCTGCACTGGGCACGTCCCTGACCCACTGATCATTGCACACAATACAAAGCAACACAATTTATTATACAAACAGCAATCAAATCAATTAAAAAATTAAGAAAAGAGTAAAAAGGTTAAAGGGAAACATCCCAACACTGCCCCTGGCCCGGGGCACCACGCACAGTGTCTCTGGGGTTCACAGTCTGTCACACGTTGCAGGCCCCTGTCCAGGCCCTGGCTATGCTACAGGAATGCAGAGTCAGCCCCCTGCTTTGCCAGTAGCCACACACTCCCAAAGTCCCTTTTGTTCTCCCCAGCTGCTCACCACACCCAGCTCCAGACGGCTCCTGTCCCAGCTCGCTCTGCTCCATGCAGCTGTGCTTCGCTTTCTGGGATGCCCCTCTGCTTTGTCCTTAGCTGGGTCAGTTCTGCCCCTGCACGCCCCAGCAGGCAGCCCCAGCTCACACGGAGGGCTGGGCTCCCCCCACCCTCCTGGCTCTCCCATTAGCCTGCTCGCCCTGTCAGTCAGGCTGACCTGAGTTGGCCTCTCTCCACTGGCCCTGGGGGCTGTCCGTTCCAGGGTCCTGCTTCCTCCAGAGATGGCCAATCAAAAAGACCCACTAAGTTTCAGTAAGGGGCTAATAGGCCCCTTACATTCCCCCCTGCTAAAATTCTGCCACACCCAGGATGTTCACAACAGCACACCCAGGTCCCATATTAACAACATTTACCAGTATCATGTTACATACAAAAAACTCCATTAACAATTAACAAAAAGAACATTTAACGTATTTCGCACTTCATGTTCACTTCTCTATGTTAATCATGATAATATTCATCAACACTCCATAGAGTTCATAACATAATCATCCCTAAGTTTAAGGGGTGGTACACCCTTATTAGTCCTCTGGGATCTTCTTAAGACTGGTGGTTCATCACCCATATTCCCTACACTCCTGTCCTCAGATAACACTGGGTCAGTTTGAGGGGTCTGGCCATGTTCGTTGTGGTTCGGGGTTGCTCCAATCTGTTCCCCTTGGTATTCGGTTTGTGGGACTAGCACCATCCCCCCATTGGTTTCAGTCTCCTCAGGGCATGCCGGCCTACGTCTCCTATGGTCCCTAATCGGACTAAGGGTGCAATGTTTTAGTTGGTCCCTATGTACTACTCTCTCAGGGCCTCCTCGTTCAGGCCGGATAGTATACACTGGCAACTCAGGGTTGTTGTGAGCAACTACAATGTAGGGATTTGACTCCCACTTGTCCTGTATTTTATTGCGCCCCCGGTGTCTATGGTTACGAACCAGTACACGGTCGCCAGGCCTGATGAGAGCCCCACTGGACTTGCGATCATAAGTCCTTTTCCTACTTTGGGCTGCGTCTTTAGCTATATCGAGAGCAACTTCACAGGCAGTTTTCAGTCTGTCATGGTGACCTTTGACCCAGTCGTCCAAATTAGTCACCTCATCCTCCTCAGGGCCTTCTCTGCCCAAAATATCTAACGGCAATCTGGGATCTCTCCCGAACATGAGATAAAAAGGAGCATAACCCGTCGATGAATGAACATGGCTGTTATAAGCCAACACCAGTTCAGGGAGATGTTCCTGCCAGGCCCGCTTCTTTTCAGGCGGAAGTGTTCTTAGCATGTCATGCATCGTACGATTAAATCTTTCGCATTGAGCGTTTCCTTGTGGGTGATAGGGTGTTGTTCGGCTTTTGGCTATAGCATACAGTTTGCACAATTCAGATATTACCTCGGATTCAAAATTTCTCCCCTGGTCTGAATGTAACCGTGCTGGACAACCATAGTACACAAACCAGTGTTTTATGAGGGCTTCAGCCGTTGTCCGCGCCGTCTGGTTTTTAGTTGGAACTGCAACAGTGAATCTGGTAAACATGTCCGTGAGAACCAATACGTTCTCATATCCCTCTGAAGATCTCTCTAGTCGTGTGTAGTCCATGGCTAAGACCTCCATTGGGGCAGTCACATTAGTACAGGTCAAAGGGGCTCGGGTGGCAGGAAACACATCCTTGGCTAGGGCACACCGTTTGCACTGACGGATCCACGATTGCACATCGCTACTCATCGTGGGCCAGTAGTAGTTCCTCCTCATCACCTCAAGAGTGCTTCGGTCTCCAAAATGCCCCCCATGATCATGCCTGGCTTCATAAACTTGCTGGCGTAGCGACACAGGCACCACTAACTGCCACACTTCTTCACCATCTCGGGGATGGTATGTCAGCCGGAACAGCACTCCATGGTGTAATCTAAGTCGTACCCACTCTCTAGCCAGCTTCTTAGACTGGGGGTACCTGACCCTAAATGCTCGGTCTGGTTTCATTCGGTTTGTGACTGCCGCTAAAACAGGTCCGACGTCACCTTCCTGTTGCAGAGTTCGAATCTCCTCCCATGAGTACCCTGAGATTATCGCGCTATCCCCTTTTACTAGGTTTTGTTCTGCATCCTGTACCAGCACTTCATCCTCAGGCCTTGGATGCTCTAGCCACAGACAGGT